>NW_017672057.1:0-19970 GCF_001879085.1 Nicotiana attenuata | reverse complement strand
TACTGTGACAAGCTGGTTGGAGTAGGAAAAGACGAGAAAATCCGCATGAAGCTTTTCATGAGGAGCTTGAAGGGAGATGCTTTATCTTGGTACATTAGCCAAGATCTAAAGAAGTGGCCGAACTGGGTAAGCATGGCGTCCGACTTTATGGACAGATTCAGGTTCAACACGGAGAATGCGCCGGATGTGTTCTATATTCAAAATCTAAAGAAGAAGCCCACAGAAACATTCCGCGAGTATGCTACTCGCTGGAGGTTCGAAGCTGCTAAGGTTAGACCAGCTTTGGAAGAAGAACAAATGAACAAATTCTTCGTTCGGGCTCAAGACCCACAATATTATGAAAGGCTGATGATGATCGAAGGCCGCAAATTTTCTGACATTATCAAGCTGGGAGAAAAGATCGAAGAGGGCATCAAAAGCGGTATGGTTAGATTGTATTCCAGGCTGAGCACAACATCCTTATGCACCCATTTCACATGTTAGGCGTAGCTGGTGTATTCGGCGGCTCCCTATTCAGTGCTATGCATGGTTCCTTGGTAACTTCTAGTTTGATCAGGGAAACCACAGAAAATGAATCTGCTAATGAAGGTTACAGATTCGGTCAAGAGGAAGAAACTTATAACATCGTAGCCGCTCATGGTTATTTTGGCCGATTGATCTTCCAATATGCTAGTTTCAACAACTCTCGTCGTTACACTTCTTCCTAGCTGCTTGGCCTGTAGTAGGTATCTGGTTTACCGCTTTAGGTATCAGCACTATGGCTTTCAACCTAAATGGTTTCAATTTCAACCAATCTGTAGTTGACAGTCAAGGTCGTGTAATTAATACTTGGGCTGATATCATTAATCGTGCTAACCTTGGTATGGAAGTTATGCATGAACGTAATGCTCACAACTTCCCTCTAGACCTAGCTGCTATCGAAGCTCCATCTACAAATGGATAAGATCCCAGTCTAGTCTATAGGAGGTTTTGAAAAGAAAGGAGCAATAATCATTTTCTTGTTCTATCAAGAGGGTGCTATTGCTCCTTTCTTTTTTTCTTTTTATTTATTTACTAGTATTTTACTTACATAGACTTTTTTGTTTACATTATAGAAAAAGAAGGAGAGNGGGACTACACAGCCGAGGCAAGAAGGAAAGGCAAGGTTATGTTCGGAGAGGCTATTGCGGCGCAGGGTATGACGAGAACTGGTAGGGTTTATACCCCGGAACATTTGGCTGAGTCAAGCAAGCAGGCCTCTAGTCGGCCAACCATCACCGAGACAAGGGCCAGATGACCTTTGGAGAAAGATACAAGCCAAGGAATACTCGGTCATTGATCAGCTGAACAAGACACTGGTGCAAATTTCTGTCCTTGCTTTGCTACAGAATTCCGATGCACACAAGAATGCCCTGTTAAGGGTGCTGAGTAAGGCATATGTACCAAGCAACATCACCAGCGGAGAGATGGCTAACATGGTAGGACAGGTATTGGAAAGTCACAAGATCACTTTTCATGAAGATGAGCTGCCACCAGAAGGGTTGAGTCACAACAAGGCTTTGCACATCACCGTGCAATGCGAAGATTATTTTATCACCAGAATCCTGATTGATGGAGCGTCCAACCTCAATATTTGTCCGTTGGTAACACTCAGGACATTCGGAAAGGGATTGCATGAGATCAAGGATGGGGCCATCAACGTAAAAGCTTTCGACGGCTCCCAAAGGTCCACCATTGGGGAAATTAGTCTGTGTTTGCAAATGGGGCCTACTTGGTTCGATGTTGATTTTCAAGTGATAGACGTGCCGGCATCTTACAATCTGTTGTTGGGACGACCATGGATTCATTCCGCTGGGGCCGTAGTATCAACACTACATCAGTTAGTGAAGTTTGAGTGGAATCACCAAGAGGTGATCATTCACGGCGATGGTAGCAATCCCATATACAATAGCCAGACCATCCCAGCAATAGGAGGCAGAAGAAAGATAGGCGGGGAGACCTATCACCACATCGAGCGAGTCAACGCCGTTGACAAGGACAAATGGTGGGACAACAAAATTGAAAGCATATTGAACTGGAGCGGATACGAACCTGGCAAAGGGCTTGGCAAGAACCTCCAAGGAATCGCTAAGCCTATAAAACTAAAGAAACATGGCACCACCTTCGGTCTGGGATATGAGTAAACCTGGAAAGAATTCAACGACTGGTCGCCACCATGGCACGGTCCTTACTATCCGTTGGAGCAGCCAATACCACGCCTGGAACAGACTTTCCAACCGGCCGAGGTTATCTATGGGTCAGAAGAAGAGGAAGCACTGGCAGCAGTGAGGAATTTGTTCCTGGAAGACGATGATATGGATTGTTGTGTCATTTTTGAGGAGGAGGGGGAGGAAGGCCCTTCCATACAGGCTATAAGCAGAGGAGCATCCCTCAATAACTGGACTATCAGAACCACCAGAGCCCGGCGAGCCTCGGGGTAGCAAGGTTGAACAAGCATCATGCACTATATTTTATTTTTTTACTAGTTAAATTTTTCTTTCGCATTTTAAAATTTATAAGATCTTCAATGTTCAAAACAGTTATGGAATTTATCAAAGCATTTCGATTTTCCCTATAAATCAACACTCTTATTATTTTCTCTCATTACTTTACTTATATAGCATTACTATTACTTATCTTGATGAACCAATGACTGTGACATATAATGAGACAACGCAACAAACGGACATAGATTCAGAGGAAGATGACATACCAGAGGAGATTGTTAAGGAAGTTGAGAATTTTGAAAACAGACCTAAGTTCAACCTGGATAAGAACGAAATTGTTAACTTGGGGGAAGAAGAGAACGTCAAAGAAACACGAATCAGCGTCCACTTATCGCCATCAGAAAAGAAGGAATACACCAAATTTCTAAAGGAGTATGAGGACATATTCGCCTGGTCATATGATGACACGACCGGTCTGAGTACATCTATTGTGGCTCACAAACTGCCAACTGATCCAACATGTCCGCCGGTAAAGCAAAAGCTCAGAAAGTTCAAGCCCGATATGAGTCTGAAAATCAAGGAAGAAGTCACCAAGCAGGTCAAAGACAAAGTTCTCAGGGTAGTAGAATACCCAACATGGTTAGCCAACATCGTGCTAGTACCAAAGAAGGACGGGAAGGTTAGAGTCTGTGTCGACTACCGGGATCTCAACTGGGCCAGTCTGAAAGACGACTTTCCTCTACCAAACATACACATCCTGATCGACAATTGCGCCAAGCATGAATTGCAATCATTTGTGGATTGCTTCGCCGGTTATCATCAGATCTGGATGGATGAAGAGGATGCTGAAAAAACGGCTTTCATTACGCCGTGGGGAATGTACTGCTACAAGATGATGCCGTTTGGGTTAAAGAATGCAGGGGCCACCTACATGAGGACTATGACTACCATTTTTCATGATATGATATACAAGGAGATCGAGGTGTACGTAGACGACGTTATCATCAAGTCTAAGAAGGCCACCGACCACATGGAAGATTTGAGGAAGTTTTTCAATAGATTGCGGAGATACAACCTAAAGCTGAATCCCGCAAAGTGTGCATTTGGGGTTCCTGCTGGAAAATTACTTGGTTTCATTATGAGTCGTCGGGGAATAGAACTGGATCCATCAAAGGGCAAAGCTATCCAAGAACTGCCACCGCCAAAGAACAAGAAGGACGTGATGAGTTTCTTGGGGAGACTCAACTATATCAGACGGTTCATAGCACAATCTACAGTTATCTGTGAGCCAATCTTTAAGATGTTAAAGAAGGACGCCGCTACTAAATGGACGGATGACTGCCAAAAAGCTTTCGACAGAATTAAGGAATACCTATTAACACCACCAGTCTTAGTCCTGTCTGAGCCAGGTAGACCTTTGCTACTCTACATCGCTGTATTAGATGGAGCTTTCGGCTGTGTTTTGGGGCAGCATGATGAAACAGGGAGGAAGGAACAAGCCATTTACTATCTCAGCAAGAAGTTCACTCCGTACGAGGCCCGGTATTCTCTGTTAGAGCGTACCTGTTGTGCTCTGACTTAGGTGGCCCAGAAGCTGAGGCATTACTTCTGTGCCTATACTACATACCTCATATCAAGGATGGATCTTGTAAAGTACATCTTTCAGAAGCCCATGCCCACTGGCAAGCTGGTCAAGTGGCAAATCCTGTTGACTGAGTTCGACGTCGTCTACGTGACTCTGAAAGCAATCAAGGGACAGGCACTAGCGGATCACCTTGCCGAAAACCCCGTGGATGGAGAATACGAACCCCTGAAGACGTACTTTCCTGACGAAGAGGAGACATTGCAGAATCCTATGATGGCTGGAGAATGTTTTTCGATGGAGCAGCAAATTTCAAAGGAATTGGAATAGGAGCAGTCCTAGTGCCGAAAACTGGTCAGCATTATCCGGTGTCTGCCAAAATCAGGTTCCCACACCAACAATATGGCCGAGTACGAAGCTTGCATTTTAGGGCTCAAGATGGCTATTGACATGAACAAGAGTTGCTAGTAATTGGAGATTCAGACTTACTCATACATCAGGTCCGAGAAGAATGGGCGATCAAGAACTCCGAGATACTCCCGTATCTGCATCACGTGCAGGAGTTGAGAAAGTGGCTCACAAAGACCGAATTCTGACATGTTCCCAGAATCCAGAATGAATTCGCCGATGCATTGGCTACCCTATCATCAATGATACAGCATCCAGACAAAAACTTCATTGATCCCATTCCAGTAAAAATCCATGATCAGCCAGCTTATTATGCCCACATTGAAGAAGAGGCGGACGGAAAGCCTTGGTTTCATGATATCAAGGAATATTTAGCAAAGGGAGAATACCCAGGGCTTGCAAATCCTATTCAAAAGCGCACACTTCGGAGGTTATCCAACAACTTCTTTCACAGTGGAGGAATCCTATATAGGAGGACTCCCGATTTGGGATTATTAAGGTGTGTCGACGCAAAGGAAGCATCTAAGTTACTAGAGGAAATCCACGCAGGGACCTGTGGTCCACATATTAACGGTTTTGTCTTAGCAAAGAAGATCCTCCGAGCTGGTTACTTTTGGATGACTATGGAAACGGACTGCATTCAGTATGTCCGGAAATGCCACCGCTGCCAGATACATGCAGACATGATAAAGGTACTTCCAAATGAGCTTAATGCAACAAGCTCGCCGTGGCCGTTCGCCGCTTGGGTAATGGATGTCATTGGATCAATCGAGCCTGTCGCTTCCAACGGGCACAGATTTATCCTGGTAGCAATCGACTATTTCACCAAATGGGTCGAAGCAACATCTTATAGAGCAGTAACTAAGAAAGTTGTGGCAGACTTTGTCTGCGACCACATTGTTTATCGGTTCGGGATTCCAGAGTCAATCATTACTGATAATGGCTCCAACCTCAACAGTGACTTGATGAAAGCTATGTGTGAAACCTTCAGGATCAAACACAAGAACTCCACAACCTATAGGCCTCAAATGAACGGAGCCGTGGAAGCCGCCAATAAGAATGTTAAGAAGATACTGAGGAAAATGATAGAGAAGCATAAGCAATGGCACGAAAAACTATCATTTGCTCTGCTAGGATATCGCACCACAGTTCGCACATCAACCGGGGCAACCCCCTATATGCTGGTTTATGGTACAGAAGGCGCCATTCCTACCAAAGTAGAAATCCCTTCCCTAAGGATCATACAGGAAGTTGAACTTGACGATGCAGAATGGTGAAAAGTCGTTATGAGCAACTAGCTTTTATAGACGGAAAGAGGATGAACGCAGTTAGCCATGGTCAACTCTATCAGAACAGAATGTCTAGAGCCTTCAGCAAAAGAGTCAAGCCAAGACAGTTCACACCGGGACAGCTGGTGTTAAAGAAAATTTTCCCGCATCAAGATAAAGCCAAAGGGAAGTTTTCCCCCAACTGGCAGGGTTCATACATGGTTCACCGGGTTCTGACAGGAGGGGACCTCATACTTGCCTAAATGGACGGAGAAGTCTGGCCAAAGCCAATTAATTCGGATGCAGCGATGTGTTACTATGTGTAATTTTCATTCTTTCCCTATATGATGTAAATGAACTACGTCTGACCTGATTCCCGTTTAAGAGGGGATACATAGGCAGCCTTATGGGTTCGGTCACAATTCAATAAAATTTTCATCTCCCCCTGCAATTGGAAACTGGGGCAGAATTTTGAGGAGGACCCTCAAAATTCTGAAGTAATTTCAGCCGATCATCGCAAGCAGCCGTCAAAAGCATCAACCCGTTAAACTGGGGTAGAATTTTGAGGAGGACCCTCAAAATTCCGTAGCAAGAGAGGTCGCAATGTCTTGAGCCACGTCACAGTCGCCGGTTCATCTAAAAGTTATTTCTTCAATATATATACTTATGTCATATTTTTACAAATTCATTATCGAAATCGCTTTGTTCAGCGACGTACCCCCAATGATACATACCGTATCACCAGATCAAAGCCGAACAGGTCAAGCAAGGCCAGCGGGGATACGAACTAACCTCCCCTCTACAAAACTCACGATTTTTCTTTGGATGCAGACGCTTGGATCGCGAAAGCAACTGACATACTATACGCTCACGAGACAAACGTTGTTCAGGAATACAACTCTCAGAATTGTTGGGTTTACCAGCATTTGCTATTCACGCACGCCGGCGACATTCCCTATATCGTAATGTCCCCAGCAGTCACAATGTCGCAACCTGCTATCAGCTAAGAGACTCTATTACCATTTGCCATTATATTTATTTCTGCATTGCATAAGGCTACCATTCTTCCTTCCGAGACTAAACACTGTCTCCATCTGCATTTTCTGCATTGCATAAGGCTACTATTCTGCCTTCCGAGACTAAACACTGTCTCCATTTGCATTTTCTGAATTGCATAAGGTTACCATTCTGCCTTCCGAGACTAAACACTGTCTCCATCTACATTCTGCATGGCTGAAAGATCGCCACCTCATTTACGCTTGCATGGCTGAAAGATCGCCACTTTATTTACACTTGCATGGCTGAAAGATCTCCACTTTATTTACATTCTGCGTGGCTGAAAGATCGCCACCTTATTTACATCTGCATGGCTGAAAGATCGCCACTTTATTTACATTTGTATGGCTGAAAGATCGCCACTTTATTTACACTTTCATGGCTGAAAGATCGCCACCTTATTTACATCTGCATGGCTGAAAGATCTCCACTTTATTTACATTTGCATGGCTGAAAGATCGCCACCTTATTTACATCTGCATGGCTGAAAGATCGCCACCTCATTTACATTCTGCATGGCTGATAGATCGTCACCTATTTACATTTTGCATGGCTGAAAGATCGTCACTTTACTTACATTCTGCATGGTTGCAAGATCGCCACCCTATTTACATTCTGCATGGCTGAAAGATCGCCACCTCATTCTGCATGGTTGAAAGATCGCCACCTATTGCATCTCATGGGCTGAAAGATCGCCAAATATTGCGTTTCATGGGCTGAAAGATCGCCAAATCGTCCAAAGGCGTCATTGTTCGGAGGCACCATTTGCATAGCCGAGAACGCCATGCCATGGCATGAGGACTCCTTTAATCTTTTGCGTATCATTATTCAAAGACATCATGGTTCGGAGGCATCATTCTCATAGCCCGAGAGCATCATTTCATGGCCTGCGAATCCTTTATTATACGCTTCATGGCCCAGGACATCATGGTCTAAGGATGTCATCCTAAACGTCCAAAGACAACATTCATGGTCCGACGGGAACTTGCATCATGTTTAAGTTTACGCACAATATATGATTGTATTTGCTTATTTGCAGGTAAACCGGCGAGCAACGGCCCTCTCAGCAGGAGCGATCCCGCTCCAGTTCCCGCAGCCCTATCAGACTTCAACCATTCACCCCGTCCTAAATAATGCGTCCGTTCTTGAAAGTCTCCGTCGGCATACTCCGCCGGCGGATCCTGAACTACATACGGCCTGATTCTTGTAAGACCAGGGATATGTAGGCAGCTCAGAAGCCAGGGCATGGCCTAAGTCCTCTTCAAATCGTTTCGCCAGGTCAAAATTGGCCATCATATCTTTACCCGATAACTCTTTCATCCTTCCCGGGTAAAGAGGGGCAGCTGTTGATACCCAATTTTCCCTGTATATTTTAATATGCAAAATACCTTCAAAATAGCCTGTATATGCATATATAAGTATGTCCCAAGGTTTTATTATTTTTTCTTAATTTTCAAAGATTTTTAAATCAATTTATTGCCCTATTTTATCAACAAAAAAAACCAATAATTATCCCCAAAATTATCATTTTGGTGATTCATTTATTGAATTCTCATATTTATGCTAAAATATAGCTAACATAATTTTGCATATTTTTATAAATTTATTTAGTATTTTTAAAGCTAAATTGCATATAATTGCAATATTAGCCTCTTTTAAGGTTTAATTGTGTTTATAATTATAAAATTGACTCCAGTATTTTTCATTTGATAAGTATGTATTATTAATCATCTTTAATGCCTTTAATTTGTTTCCAGAAATTATTTTACTATTTTATAAAATTAAACAAGGGAAAAATGGCTATTTAAATACTAGCCCCTTTTATTTCTACTGTAGCCCCAAATCAACCCCCAATTAAACCCAATTCTAAAACCCAATTACCCTGACCCAAATCCTAGTCTACCCGACCCACGACCCTTTTAAAATAACGCGCCCGGATCCCCATTCAATCCAGGCTGTTGATCAAATGATCAACGGCCACCCTTTAATCTTTCCTTTTTTTAATTTCCCATTACCCCCCAAACCCTAACCATTTCTCACCGGTGGCCGCCTTTGAATCCCCCCTTCTCCAAATTATCTCTGAGAAACCCTAGCCGCCTCCCTCCACTTCCACCCCAAAATTGCCTGAATCCATGGCTTCCAAAGCCATTAAAAGGCCTATACCTGCCTCATATGATTCCTACATGCTCGATTATTTGGGTTTCAAGACCAGGCTTTGAAGAAGCTTGGTCCATACCTTGGTCTATTTCGGTGCTATGCTGTCTCCGGTCATCTTCGACCTTGCTCCGGCCAGCCATGGCTATTCAAGCCTAACTCTTGGCTCCTCCAGCTCAGATCAGTGACTTTCCAAGCCTTTCTCACCATCCGGGTTCTTCTGAAACCCTAACCTTCGAGGTTTTTCTGTTTCTTTTAGATCCGTTGTAGATCTGTGTTTTCTCTAAGCTCCTAAACGTTTTCACATGGTTTCTTTCAAAACTCTACTTTCAGAACCTTTGTCTTTTCTGACTTAGGGTTTTTTTTGTTACTTTATTTCGAAGCTCTTCTGATTTTTAAGCATGTCTACTGTGTTTCTTACATTGTTCTTCTACTATGTTTCTTATGTTGTTCTTCTACTGTGTTGCTCTTCTACTGTATTTCTTTTGTTGTTCTTCTACTGTGTTGCTCTTCTGCTGTGTTTTTCATGTTGTTCTTCTGCTAGAGTATGCTTGTTAAAAGTTTTAGTCCTCTTTGAGACTTCTGAATTTTATTTGCCTGATTTACTTGCTTTCATCTCTACACTCGATTGATGGTGAAAACCCTAAATTTGGGGATTCATTCGAGTTTTGAGACTATTTGCTATGTGATTCGCTTGTTCTTCATCTCTGAATTTGTTTGGTTTCAGAGCCCTAATTTCTTTGAACCTATTCGAGTTTCTGAAAGTTGTTTCATCTACTGCTCGATTGAATTTCTGAATCTTCTGTTTCTCTATATGATTCTAACTTCCTGCTAAACTCTCTTTTACTTGACCCTTTGGCATGCTATTTGATACTTTCTCTTCTCTGTTACTGAGTAACTGAAATCGACCTATGTGACTACCTGTGTTTGCTACTATATGATGTTCCTCTTTGTCCTAAATTCAGCCTTGCCTGCTTAATACTTATATACTCTTTTATATGCTGAGTTTCCCTCGGAAATGACCTTCAATTTGGGACTGATTTCAGACCTCCTTGTGTAAGTCTGACTGTTTATTTCCTTGTTTTATTGATTTCCCTGATTCTTGGGTTGATTTGAGAACTTTCCCTTAGCCTTTCGATTCTCCTATTTCTGACTTGGTTTATTTATAATTTCAAATCCCTGACTCCTTGATTTACTATGTACTGGTTGGTTTATTCTGTTTCTTACCTTATTTGGTTAACCGTGTATTTTAAAGATTCTACATTAATTCTTCCCTTAGTTAAACCCCTATGTATTTACCCCTAATTGCCTACTTTGCACAAGGTGCTTACTTGATTTCTTTCCTTAAAAGTTTTCTGCCCATTACCGTTTGAGTTTGAACTCCTTATATAAAGGAAGCCCCTTGTACTGATTGATTTTAATTGGTGCATAGTTCCATAATTACTACTAAACTATGATTCCTTCCTTATTTGCTACCTATTTTCAAACTATAAATACCCTGCTCTTTCATTAACACAAACACACACGAACACTCTGAGTTCTAAAAAATCACTTACACTCAAAAACTTTTCTCTCCTGCTTTACTACTTCTACTGTGGCCTGCCTTCAAGCCCTGCTACTTGCTTTTACTGTATTTTGCTCTTTGAACTGGTATGTCCTGATTTAGATTTTCAGCAATCACAAACAATGTGTTTACTTAATACCTTTACTTGCATGTCTGCCTACTGTTTGTGTTTAGTTCAGTGTTTACTTTAGCATGCTATAATTTCCTCCTATTATGAATCCCAAACCCCCTACCCCAATGTGTTTGATGCTAATGGTTTGTTTGAGACATGACCGTATTGAGTATTATTGTCTATGGCTCAAACTTGATTCCCCTGGAATCATAACCTCTATGTCACCATCATATGTTGTGTATTCTTGTTCATCCTGTAAGCATAACAACACTCTCTTTGTTGTGCATGCCCAGAATTTGCTAATGCCTAAGCACATAGGCTCTTTGGCAATTTCCCTAATCCCTGAACCCTTTGTATGACTTGTTTATGGCTGTTTCCCAGCACCTCTCCCCCTCTTCTTTACTTTCTTAGTTCTTTAAAACTCTGTTTCTGCACTTGCACTTTCTCTTAGACTTTAAGTTCTACCCCCCTCTTGTGAGCCTTGCCTTTGGACCCATTGAGCTCCCTCTGAACTTGGACACTCGAGGGCTGGCCCTTCCACACTACACTTGTCCCTATTCTGGTGATACAATTTGGGTGTGAGCACTGCCCGGAGTCCCACTGAGACTCTTAGGGAACTCTGACACACTCAAATTGGAGAAAGGGTTTAGATCGATGGTCTTTGAGTTGGTCTATCTCATAATTCAGGCAGGAAGTCAAGAATCAGGCCTTTTAGGGTTGTAATTATTTTCTTTGTATTTTTCTGATGTATTTGTTACTCTGGTTTGTAATAATTTGTAAAGAATACTCGGGGTTGGCTAGTGAAACAGGGTTGGGGTAACTATGCATGCAAAAAGGGTAGAAATCATGCCTATAGGTTTATTGCAATTATGCATATTTAAATACATATAGAAATCATGCCTATAGGTCTATTGCAATTCTGCATATTCAAATACATATAGAAATCATGCCTATAGGTCTATTACAATTCTGCATATTCAAATACATATAGAAATCATGCCTATAGGTCTATTCTAATTCTGCATACTCAATACATGTAGAAACCATGTCTATAGGATGTTCTAATATTCAGCCTTCCCATAAGGTTTTAAAATAAGTTTCACCTTCAGATACTATCCATAAGTTTTAGAACAAGTTCTGCATTTAGATATCATGTTCATATGTTTTAAAACAAGTTTTGCATTTTTTAGACACCATGCCTATAGGTTTAAAACGATTTCTGCATTAGATACCATGCCTATAGGTTCAAAAACAAGCTTTTGCGCCCAGATGCTACGTCTATAAGGTTTAAAATCAGCAATGTATAGAAAACATGCCTATAGGAGCTTCTAAATGAATCTGATTCGTTTCGCTCAATGTTAGATCTAAGAATCAGTAATAATATGTACTTTCACCTGCAGAACCTGTAATCAATCTATTAATTCTGCCTCTCTTTTGACAATCTGAGTCCTCCACTTAGCCAAAGTTTAGCAAGCATGCCTATAAGGTATCAAATAATTCATTCCGAGTTCTTACTGTCTCATCGCCTTCTGAATTCAGTAGATGTCATGCCTATAGGACCCCGTCTTAACACTTAGGCAAGCCTTAGAGTAATAATTAAAAACTGAATCTGCTTCTGTTAATTATTACGACCAGCAGGCAGTCCTGATTCAGGCTTCTTATCTGAATTGTGTAGTAAACCAATCTGCCCCAATCTTTTAGACTCCCTCGTTTTCAATTTTACTCAGACCTAAACAGTATGTTAAAGTCATGCTAATGATATTCGTTTCTGTTCAAGGAGGTATAACTGAGGCTTATATGTTTATATGTCTCCCTAAATATGCAGAATGTGTTTTGTATGTCGCCTTGAATTTTTACCTTTGAAACCCCAGATGAGCCTAGTATCCCTCCCTTTAGGATTAGTAGTCCTAAGTGCATCCGGGACTGGTAGGAACAGGACGGGTAATAGCATGCAATAAGTAATCGAGACAAATCCGCGCTTTAAATACCCTAATGGGGTGGGAATGGTAGATATGGATATGATGACCACGCGATAATGTCACGTGTAGCCCCTCATTGAGGAGTGATTACCTGACATTGTGTGGGGTGATCCATATTTTTAATAAACCTAGGACTCCCCCCTTTTTTTTTATTCTTTACTCTTTTAGCATTGTAACTCTTTAAAATCAGCTTTTCTAATTGCCCTTTTCAATCTTGCCTTCAAACCATTATGTGTTGAAATCCCCTCTTATTTGAGCCTTATTTGCCTATATGTTAATTGCATCTCAATTCACAATAATTGTCTGGCCTGGAACCACACTAGTGGATTCTGAGGGGTGCCTAACACCTTCCCCTTAGAATAGTTTCAAGCCCTTAACCTATCTCCGGTTATTCAAATCAAACTCTGTCCTAATGCACCCTAATCATTAGGTGGCGACTCTTCAATTGCTACACCCAGTTCCCAAAAGGAACGAGTTGTCCCTCCAAATGTCATAAACCCGATTTCTGCGGAGGAAAAAGGGGGCGTGACACCCCTTTGTTTTCTTTGATTGATTTGTTCAATTAGATTCCAATATCTTTAGAATCAAACAATTTGGCGCCGTCTGTGGGAATTTCTTTACCTGAGACTTTAGTTCCATCTAGATCCTTGAAAGAAATAATCACCTCTTCCTGGCCTCAAAAAGATCAATAATGACAAGAAAGGGGGAAGCAAGATTGAAAGCGATGGTAGACGTCACTAGCAACCTTATGGACTCTATCAACGAAGCTGGCCGGGAAGACAATGAAAATATAATGCCAGGTGCCACGCCCGAGGGAGATATCTCACCCCCCCTCCCACCACCCGCACGAAGGTGTGACAGTCTCGCGCGAGATGGAAACTTCAACATCTGCAGCAGGAGAAGCTCCACCAGCTGTGAAAAGACTTTTAGAATAGTGGTTAACAAACACCTTGAGCGTTATACTCGACAAACCTGTTCAAAGAAATATCGGAGGCACAATGCGCGCTGACACCACAACTATTATCGATGAGCCAGAAACTCCACGTGCAGGTTATGCTCACATAGATAACGATGCAGGTAACGACGCACTTGCAGCCATCCTAAAGAAAATGGAAGAAATGGAAAATGAGAACAAAGTGCTCTGTGATCAAATGAAGGAACACCAAGAAAGGGTCGATAAAATACTGGGCGCTCCAAAGATGCTACCCAAACGAGATGTCGGCCGATTCATCGAGCTGCCCTACAGTGAAGTGGCAGCCCCCATGCTATTCCAAAAACCTTCAAAATGCCGCCATACTTGAAAATATACGATGGCACCACAGACCCGGAAGATCACATAATCCACTACGTCACGGCAGTGAAAGGCAACGATCTGTCGAAAGAGCAGGTGTCATCAGTGCTGCTAAAAAAGTTCGGTGAAACCCTAATAGGGGGGAGCACTGACATGGTATTCCCAACTGCAGGCCCGGTCGATATCAACGTTCGAAGAAATGTCAGATAAATTCGTCACCGCTCATGCGGGAGCGAAAAAAGTAGAAGCCAGGGTAAATGACATCTTCGTCGTTAGACAGACGACAAGCGAGGGACTTCGGGATTTCCTATCCCGATTCAACACGGTAAGAATGAGCCTACCCAATGTATCGGAGGGGATGGCGGTAGCAGCCTTCAAAAATAGGTTAAATAGTAGCGGGTCCAAAGCAACAAAAAAGCTGCTAAGTAGGCTCATGAAATACCCTCCCACTACGTGGGTAGAAATCCATAACGCATATTGTGCCGAAGTAAGGGCAGATGAGGATGACCTAAATGGTCCGATCCAACGGCTAACCTCAGTACAAACCGAAATAAGGAGAGACCGCCGTAACGACAGTCGAAGGGACCAACTATCCCGTTTCAATCGAGAGAGGCATCAGCCCTACATACAGATGTCCATCCCACCTCCACCACGATATGTAGACGTCACGCCCCGATGTATCGTGCCACAACGGAATGAGAGAGGTATGCCCCCATTATTGTCTGCTCATAACTTTTGCGTTTCTCCTTTAGAAATAGTGTATGCACTAGAAAAGCTCGGCACGAAGGTGCAGTGGCCACAAAAAATGAAGTCGGATCCAAGCACCCGGAGATCGAACGTTCTGTGCGAGTTCCATCAGGAAAGGGGACATAAGACCGAAGATTGCATAGGCTTGCGACAAGAGGTGGTAAGAATGCTGAACCAAGGACACCTGAAAGAACTGCTGAGCGATCGAGGACGGGCTAACTTCGCTCGTGGGCGCGATCAACCCCAAGGACTCCCAAAACCACCTTCACCGGCTCGTGTCATACAAATGATCATTGGCGGCGGTGATGATACAATAATCAACCATGTGAAGTCCACCACTACACACAAACTCAGGTGAACAATCGCTCACAAAAGGTATGATGACCTCGAAGATAGTATCATCTTTGATAAGTCAGATACCCACGCTTTGTCTTTCCCTCACTATGATGCTCTAGTTATAACTTTACTATTGCGGATACCGATGTAAAAAGAATAATGGTGGATGACGGAAGCGGTGCATGTATTATCCACCCACGAGTCCTCGCTTAGATGAGACTCGGGGATAAGATAGTACCGCTGCATAACACTAACGGGTTTTAATTGTGAGCACGTGATTTTTGCTCTATATGAATTACTCCCAGAAATTCAAAACAAAATAATGTCTTTCAGTATTTGCAATTTTGTGGATTTTTGTGACATTTTCTGTTGATTGTTTGCAATTTTGTTTGTGCATTTTAATTAATAAAAAATATAAAAATATACTTGGCATTTGCATTTAGGGTCTAATTTCGCATTTTAGGATTAATTAGTAATTAGGTTACTTCAAGAACAAAGAAAATAACAAAAATGGTTCTTCTTGCATTTTATACTTTAATTTGTCTTAGGTTGCTTTTAAATTAGGAATTCGCGTATTTGGAAATTAAGTAATATAATTTTAGAGTCAATTTGGGTCTTTATTTTTGATTTGGCATTTAATAAAAATCAGAAAAAATAAAAAAAGAAAAGGAAAGGGTTGTGTTTAAACTAGTTTTGGGCCAATTTTTGAATTTAAATGCTGAGCCCAAATTATTCCCTTCCCAAACACACGCCCCGGCCCAAAGAATAAACCCCTAAACCCGTCCAAAATAGCCCAACCCAAACCCCCGATCCGGTCCGTCCCTTTACCTAACCAAACGACCCCGTTTCGATAAGATTCAATCCCAGCTGTCGAGGATCTCTGATCCAACGGCTGGGAACTGGTTTGAACTTAATATTTAAATGTCGGAGACCACCCCTACCCCCCCTAAGTCGTCTCTCTCACCCCTCATTATTAGAGAGTAACGCCGCCCTACTCCGCCATAAGCCGCCGGCCGGAAATCGTCTCCGCCGGCGGCGATACTTCAAAGTCGCTCAAAATTACACCCCTACACCGCCTTAACCCCCTCAATACGAATCCATGACCAACTCCTCTCAAATCCCAACCAAACGTCCCAAATCTACAAAACCCTAAATTGCATCTCCGCCGCACACGGTGGCGCCGGCTCCGTTCACCGCCAAATAACATCACAGAGTCTCCTCACCCTCCTCTCTTCAAATCCGTAAACCTTTTTCCTCAAATCCCCATTGAAGTCCTCGAATCGTAGATCAAAGATTTCATCAAAACCTTAAACCAACCAATCCTCGTCAAATCAGTATCACTTGGCTTCCTCACTCTCCTCATGAAGATTCCACCACCAGTGACGCTCAAATATTGCTGGAGCTGTTCCAATTTCAAATCCGAAGCGGCAGAACCCTAGGAGCTCATAGGCAAGCTTTCTTTGGTCTTTTGCACTTGTTTCCCTTCCATGGCCATTTTTCTCCAAATTAGTCAATCTAGGTTTTGTTTTCTCTTCTGTTTTGACATCCCGTTTAGGATCAGTAGTCGAATCTGTTTCGTCTGTTCTTATTTGTTTATCTTCATGTTTATTTGAATCTTAATTCACTAATAATGATTAGCATAATTTTGTTCGTCTAATTTTGCCATTAATTTAGTCATAGTTCTTTGTTAATTTTTGATTGTTCATTCTAAGTCGGTAGGATCTCTTCTCCTGTGATCAATTTTCCTTCATAGTTAATTCATACCAACAGGCCTTTATCTTGATTTAATTTTGTTCTTTCTTTGGTTTCTGTTTGTACTTAGTTGCGATTGATTCTATTAACATTTTCTGATTATTTAGTCTAATGTTCATTTCCTATTCTGTGATTGTTTAGTGTAGGTTAGGGTAATGATGATTTAGTTTGATTGTTAATTTGTTGATAACTGATGTTAGTGTGAATTAGGGTCAGGTTTCAGTCTCGATTAGTATCAATTGGATTCAATCTTAGGGGTTTGGACTTATTGTGATTACAACTGAATGGTCTAGACTATTGTTTAGTTAACCAGGGTTAGTAAGATGGGCTGGTGTCAACTAGTATAGGGTGGGTAATATCAGATTGAATTCCGGGTTAGTTTGGGTACTTAGGGAGCATAGGAAAGCTGCAGTTAAATTTAGAACCCTCTAGAATCTTCTAAATAGGGTCTTAGTTATAATTTCAGAAAGTTAGTGGGATAACTTGAGTAACAAGTCAGGAAATAGAGGGTTAAGTAAAAATAAGTGAGGGACTAATGTGTAAAACTAAATATCTGAAGCTGCCCCTCATTTTTTGCCTATAAAATGGCACTCTCATGCCTTGTTTCACAAGTTTGGCATCTGAAAAATCCCTCAAAGTTTCTAAAAAGTTTGCATCTGAAAAATTTCACCAAAAGCCTTCTGCAAGTTGAACAATCTGAAAATTTGAATCTTAAATTCAAAAACCAAATCTAAACTCCTAGAGTTCGAAATTTCATCTTAGATCTTAGTTTCTTCAAAAACCAAAAAAAAGAAGAAAAAAGCAAAAGCAACAGAAAAACTCCAAAAAAATACTGTTACATTGAAGTTTTCTTAGATTGAGTTCAAGTTTAGCTGTTAATTCGAGTTCCTAGTGCTCTTGGGTTCAATTTCCAGTTCTTTTGGGTTTATTCAAGTTGTTTTGGTCGGTTTACTGGTTGATTTGGCGTTAAAATACCTTCTGGGTTTTGTTTGACACTATTTCTGGATCTACAATAGATCACGAGCTGCTGACTGATCACTGCTACTGCTGATCTTACTTTCTTCTTCACTTTGTCTTAATTCCAGGTACACATCCTGAATTTATCACAATGTAGACCTCAAGTTGAAAGAATAAAATGGAGTTGATGCCTAGTTTTATTATAGATTTCAGTTGTTTCAATGCTTATTGTATTTCATTGTAATTAACTTGGACAGTATTGGACTGTTAAACTTGTGATTGTTCATCTAGTAGTAGCTTTAGTATAGAATAGCTTAATATCCTATTTTAGTTCGATTTTTTTTATTGAAGAATGTTATGAACTTGAAACTGAATTTGAGATCATAGACTTCATTTGTAATTGATATTTAGACATCTAACTGTTCGGAGAAATTAGTAGAAAACGTCAGTCATAGTGTAATTAATTAAGATCTAGCTATCATATCCAGTGGAAGTTAAATTCAGGATAAGCCTCTGGTTTGAAATTGAATCTGAAGGGACTAGGTAACTCATATTAGGTTTTACTATTGTAGAAGTTACAATCCTGTTGCTTAAAGTTTAGAAGATCTGCAAACAAAAAAAAAAGCATAAATATATCCAATCGTTGGCATCTTAGTTCCAAATCTGTTGTTTATTACATGTTATCCATCTACTTGTCATTAAAAGTGAAAGTAAGAGTGTGGATTTAGAAGCTGAAATGTTAATTAATTGATGCCAAACCTTGAATAGGTGATCAAGTCCTTAATCTTATATTTACATGTAAATTTAGTGAGGATACCTTTGTGTTGATGATCCAATATTATTTCAGCCATTCGAGTTATGAAGAGAACTGGGCCAACATCGGCCCAGCTATATTAATAAGGGGCCAAGTATAGCAAGTCCTGGGCCAATCTACTGGACAGTCTATTAAAGACAGGATTTTGTTAAATTTGGGCTTACACTCTAGCCCAGCCATGCAGACAGCTTCCCTGAAGTTGAGGGCCTTTTCGCTCTTCTTGGGCCGGTTTCGAAGCCCAAAGGCTAGAATTATTTGAAGTCTTTGGTTTAATTCGCAATACAAATTTGTGCCTTCGAGTTAGGTAGTGAATTTGAATTAAGAGGTTTTACTCTCTTGTGTGAATTCGGACTTGAATTCGAGGCCCGAGTTTTGTAATATTAATCATAGGGCCCTTTAGAGACAAATTAAATAGAGAATTATAGTCTGCTTTGGGCTGGCCTTTAAATAATGAAACGAGGTGCGCCGCGCCAAATAAAATGCATGAATTGTGTGGCCCTCTTTAAGTGCTTATACTAAAATACTTAGAATTCGGGACGTACCGTTTAGCGAATTTCACGGCCTCCCGCAAAGATAATAACACGCTAGTCGCTTTAGGCGCGCTTTTTAATAATCTTACTTTCCTAAATACGGGCGTGCATTTCATGCAACCCAAATCCAAATCCCAAAACGTTGAATAAAAATGTGTCGAGGATACGGGTGCATTTCATGTGACGTGATGCAAAAGCACGTTTTTAAACGACGTTCACTTTCTTAAAATTTTTTAAAAACTAAAAGCGGTTAAATAATTTTTAAAATTGCACTATAGGATGACATGAATTAAAATCAGACTTTAGCCAAATATAGCAGTTGAGCGACCGTGCTAGAACCACGGAACTCGGGAATGCCTAACACCTTCTCCCGGGTTAACAGAATTCCTTACCCGGATTTCTGGTCCGCAACTGTTAAACAGAGTCAAACCTTTTCCTCGATTCGGGATTCAAACCGGTGACTTGGGACACCATAAATCTCCCAGGTGGTGACTCTGAACTTCTTAATAAACGAATCCCGATTCGATTGTCCTTTAATTGGAAAAACTCCTTTATTATACCCTTCACGGGGTGTAGTAGCGAAAAAGGTGGTGTGACATTAATAATGCAGTTGAACGAACCTCGGGAGAGATAATGCTGCCCGTTCTGGCTGGAGGAGTCACTCTGGAAACGACTTTTCACGTTATAGACCAGGAAACAGCCTACAACGCTATCATAGGACGTCCGTGGATACACGCCATGCGAGCTGTCCCTTTAAGTTTCTACCAAGTGATCAAATTTCCTACCCCATGGGGAATATTCAGCATCCGAGGCGAGCAACGTACCGCCCAAGAATGCTACCGCATCGCCCAAGATTGCGCGCACACCTAACAACTAAAGGGAGCGAGTGCGGAAGCATAGCAATCAGCCATGTCGGGAACCACACCCGACATAAAAATAGAGGCCATAAAAGATC
>NW_017672056.1:216854-222916 GCF_001879085.1 Nicotiana attenuata | reverse complement strand
TATGTCCTCAGATGGACTCTAGGATCCCCTGAGTCGTCAAACATTTCAAACTTGGGAGGTTTGTACCCCTCGGGAAGTTCAACGTCCGGTTGGATGCAAAGATCCTCATAATTCAACCCTTCAATGCCTTTGTTTCCTTCCACGCCCTGGACCCGGCTAGTCAACTTTTGAGCTCAGCTGCCAGGTTCTTGATGAGAGAGCCTTTGTCATCAGACTCTGGTGTGTTTGTAATGGGTTGAGTGTATTGTGGCATGGTTTCCACGTATATGGGAGTGTGGTGGAGATGATCATTTGATGGTTCAGGGATGAGGAGTTGAGTGTTGTTGTGATATGTGTTGCAATTTTGATGAGTAGCGGGTTGTTTCTGCGGCTTTGGGATGTTGTACGGAGGTATGGGGTGTTGAGCATTGGGAAAGTTGATGTCTGGAGTCGTGAGGGAGAATGGCAGACTTGCCAAGTTCCAAACTTGGTCTAATTCTTTTTGAAATTTCAGTAACTTTTGTTCGAGCTGCGCGACACTTTCTTTGGATACCTGAACACCCTGAGGAACCTCTACCCTTTCAGCTGAGTTGTCCTTTCTGATGTTGTTCACGTTCTCCATCTTTGCTTTGTTCTTGCTTTTGATAGGACATGGAGGAGGAGGAGGTGGAGGGCCCTTAGATCTTGTGGAGTAAGCTGACGATGCCAGAATGCACGAACTAACCTTTTAGGGAGGGGAATAAAAAATAAAAGTAAAAACAAAAAGGGTAACAAGTCAGTACGGATTCTTGGAAAAAATATTGCGGTATTTAAACACATAGTATAAAATATAAATCATGTCCTAAATTGGGTGCCTCGTTGTGCCCGAGGTAGGCCTAGCGAAGTTGATTCGGAGAACTTATAATGCTAAATGCCTCATTTTATTGATAAAAACAAGACGAATCCCAAAACGACACTACAATTGCGTAAAGTAAAGATGTCATTAATGGCCATTGGCCTTATTACATTTCAAAGAAAAGGAACTTCTAACTATTTGGTCCTAGAAGGACCTTCCCCAGACTCGGCATCTTTGGCTCCATCGAACAGCGTCACCAACTCACGCAATCCCAGCAGCAGATAAGCCATCTTAGCAACCTCGGGTGAATATTGGTTACCATACCGAATTTGGGGACTTCGTGCCTCATTTTCTACAAAACAAAGCGTTAGTCCCTTACCCCCACTAGACTCGACTATTTAAATCAATAATGTGCATAAACAACATTTAGTTCTCCAAATAAATGCACAGAGTATGGTGTTGTCCGTTTGGTTCCCAGGGGAACCCAGTGGACTTTGGATAAGGCCATCTCAAAGAGTCATTATGTGGACAACATAACTGACTCGACTGGGTTTGACAGTGATGCATGAACAGTTAAATAGAATAAGGTTTCATGGGGTGCTAGACCGGTACCCTTGAGCGGACAACTCAAGAGGGAAAGGCACGGAACCGTCGACTGCACCGCTAATCGACTAGTTTTACCGCAAATACGCCTTTGCCAAAATTTAGGGGGTAATAATACTGGAAGAGCGCAACCAAGCGTTGCTATGGTATTTGTTTGGCACGAGTGGACTATGATGTTGAAAAATGCAATCACAAAAAATGAAACAAATTGCCACGTATTTTCACGTTCGTAATGATTACAATAATTGCTCGGAAATTACAATGGTATTGAAGAAAAACAGTAAATGAAAGCGTTAAAGGAGAAAAAAAGGAAACAAAAAGACAAGTCAGTTTCGAATAAAGGCATTAAACAAAGCAATAAAAGAAAACAATAAAGTCACATATAACATGCAGTGGTAAAAGCCTAAAGAATATCCCCAGTAGAGTCACCATGCTGTCGACGCCCTCTTTTTCTCGCGAAATCCGGTTTACGACATTCGGGAAGACAACTCTATTCCCGTTTGGGAATTGAGTTTTTGGAATTGAAGAGCCGTCACCTAATGATTGAGTGCATTAGGACACTAAGAAGGGTTTTGAATTGGAAAACCAGAGTTCGGGTAAGGGCTAGAAATTATCTCGAGGGGAAGGTGTTAGGCACCCCTCAAGATCCACTAGTGTGGTTCCCGGCCATGCTATGTTGTGACTTTAATGTAAACAAGTATGCAAATAGATTTACACATAAGGGTTGCTAACAAGCATGTTGGAATTTATAAACAAAGAAGGAAAAGGGATAATGCAGTAAAAAAAATAAAGGGGAGTTTTAGGTAATTGAAAAGATAGAATTTATTGATATTAAACAAAGTAACATAGGGCAAGGGGTCCTAGGTTTTTAAATCACATGGATCATCCACACAACACCGGTAACCAATTGTACGCGTACTGTTATCGTGTGATCATCATCTCCATGTCTACCCTTCCCACCCCGATAAGGTATTAAGCGCGAAATGGGGTCGTTACCTACACCGTGCTATTACCCGTCCCACCTATCAGTCCTGGAGGCTTTAGGACCACTAATCCTAAAGGGAGGGAGCTTGGCTTTTCAGAGGTTCAAAAGGTTAAAATACTAAGGCGTCAGGCAAAACACATAAGACAGTTATGGGAGCACAAAAGCAATTAAGGCTCAGACAAACCTCCTTTAATCACAGAAATCATGTAGTTTAGAACGTCTTACATATACTGATTAGGTCCAAATTATGCTTAACGTTAGGCAGGCTGGTTCATTACATATTTTTAGATAAGAAGTTCGTATTAGGCTCGCCTGGCTGTAACTTATCGAAGACTGGTGCAATTAATTAACTACTTACTTGTATCCTAAGTGATGGCATCTACTGGTTTCAGGAATAAGGAAGTGAATTGATTACTGAAAGTTGCCAGTTTTAACAGAATGATACGAGTTCTGCATTTGGTTACTACTGACGGACTAATATTAAAACGAGTGATTCAGATTGGGTTAATAGTTCCTATAGGCATGCTTTCTAGCGTTGTTAATTTTACACACTTTTTACAGGCGTGGCAAGAGTGCAGAAATCCTACGAGCATGGTATCTAAAATGCAATTGATTATTATTTTGACCAATAACTATTTGCCTAATGATAGATGCAAAAATGCAGAATCTTAAAGACATGGTTCCTACATGCGGAATTCTTATGAGCAGGATATCTATATGCTATGCAGAGTTCTTATGAGCATGATTTCTATATATATAAAAGTGCAGAATTCTTATGAGCATGGTTTCTACATATGAAAGTGCAGAATTCCTGTGAGCATGATTTCTATAGATGAAAGTGCAGAAATGAGCATGTTTTCTATATGTGAAAATGCAGAAATTCAAAGAAAAACTCCTATAGGCGGGATATCTACCCTTATGCATACACAGATAACCCCCCCCCCCCTTTACTAAAACCCCATAAGTTATTATTACAGACCAAATGAATCAAACAGAAAATAAAATTACATCAGAGCTTTTAAGCTGCATCCAAGTAGCCTAATTCAAACCCAAGGTCTAACAACATGATATGAGCCAACTGCCGGAATCAAGTTCCAAGGCCTTTCTCTTATCTGGAATGTGTCAAAGTTCCAAGGAGTTTCAAGAACTCCAGGAAATGCTTACACCCAGATATCATTACAGAACTGAATTAAAGTGCAGTATGGAAGGGCCAGCCCTCCAATGTTCAAGTTCAGAGGGAACTCAGGGTCCTAAGGCAAGGCTCATTGGAGGGGGGCAGAACTTAGAATCTAGGAACAAGTGTAAGTGCAATAGAGGAAATTAAGGGATGCCAAGGCAGGCTGGTGGTCATGCCCAGCAACATAGAATGCTGGCACACCCCTGACCAACCCACTAGCCAAACATTGGAGAGTCAGGACCTATTGAAGGTCAAACCATGGCCTGGGCAGTAATTGGGATACTGTCAGGCCAAGGTTTCAACTCAACACATAAAGGGATTAGGGGTAGGGATTCATATGAGAATAGAAGCAAAGAAAGGAAAATGCTTAGCATAAGTTACGAAGCATGAACAGAAAACCACACAAAAGAATGAGACTATAGAATAAACACATAGGGATGAGGCATAATAAAGAAACTCATGAATAACATAATAAAGAACAATCACGCAAAAAATACAGTAGAAGAACTCGTAAGAACAAGGTAGAAGAAACACGGTAGAAGAAGCACATAAGGATCATAGAAGAAACATAGTAGAAAAAAACATATAAGAATCACAGTAGAGCATGTTAAAAGATCAAAGAAACCCTAAATCGGGGAAGATGAAAAGGTTAAAAAGCAAGTTTTGAAAGAAACTTTTGAGAAAATGTTTGAGACCCCAAGATAAACACAGATCTAGGACAGATCTAGAGAAATCAGGAGAACCTCGAAAGGTTAGGGTTTCAGAAGAAACCTAAAAGTGAGAAAGGCCTGGAAAACTCGTGGATCTAAGCCGGAGAAGTTAGACTCAGGCTCGAACGTCCACGATATGCCGGAGTAAAGCTGGAGACGACCATGGAACTCTGAATCGAAGGAGATTTGGGTAGAGATCTTCAAGGTCAGGCCTTGAATCTTCAGAAAACCGGTGTATAAGAGCACCAGGGGGTGGGTGTGAGATCCCCATAGCTTTGGTGGCCATAGATTCCGGTGGATCTCTGGTCTGAGACGGCAAGGGGCGGCTAGGGTTTGAGAACCCTTGAGAGAATTTGAGAGAGTGGAGGGTTTCAGAAGCGGCGGTTGGTGAGAAATGAGGTAGGGTAAAGGGGTTGTTTGAATTAAAAAAGGAAAGGGACGAGGGGAGCCGTTGATCTAAAAGATCAACGGCTGGGATTAAATGGGTCGAATGGGGGACGGGTTTGGGTATGATAGGAAAGGGTATGGGTCGGGTTATAATAGAATTGGGTCGTGGGATTTTGGGGTTGAGATTGGGGGTCCAATTTGGGCTAAAATTGAAATACAAAAGGGCTGTCATTTAAATAGCCAGTTTTCCCCTTTTAATTTATAAAAATAGTAAAAAATGACTTGAAAATAAATTAAAGGTACTGGACCAATTAATAATATATAAATATTAATGTAAAAATACTAAAAGTGATTTATATTTATAGAATGATGTTAATCGTAAAATAGGCTATAATTACAATTATATGCAATTAGCTTAAAAATACCAAATAAATGTATAAAAATATACAAAAATTACCCCAATTATATCTTAGGGTAAATATGAGAATGAAATAAATTATTCACTAAAAAATGCTAGTTTGGGAATAATTATTGAATTTTGTAGTATTAAAATAGACAATAAATAGGTTTTAAAATCTTAAAAAATAAAGGAAAAATACCAAAACTTTGGGGCATGCTTATATATGCCTGTACATGCTATTTTGAAAGTATTTTGCATATATAAAAAATATAGGAAAAAATTGGGTATCAACAGTTGCCCCTCTTTACCCGGGAAGGATGAATGCGTTGTCGGGTAAAGATATGATGACCAATTTTGACCGCGAGAAACAACTTGCAAAGGTTTTGACCGCGCTCTGGTTTCTGAGCTGCCTACATATCCCTGATTTTACAGGAATCAGGTCATATGTAGTTCAGGATACATCGACGGAGTATGCCGATGGAGGTTTTCGAAGAGACAGGCGCAATATTTAGGTTGGGAAGGGTGGTCAGGGACTGATGGGTTGCGAGAAACCGGGGCGAGATAGCTCCAGCTGTAATGGTCATGGCCAGCTGACGTACCTGCTATTAAGTAATACAAGCATATCGTGCGGAATTTAAACGTGATGCAAGTTCCCATTGAACCATGAATGTTGTCTTTGGACGGTTAAGATGACGTCCTCAGACCGTGATGTCCTGGGCCATGAAGCGCATAATAAAGGATTCACAGGCTATGAAATGGTGTTCTCGGGCTATGATAATGGTGCCTCCGAACCATGATGCCTTTGAATAATGATGTGCATAATATAAAGCGGGGTCCTTAGGCCATGGCATGGGTTTCTGGGGCTATGAAGATGGTGCCTCCGAACAATGACGCCCTTGGACAGTTTGGCGGTATTTCAGCCCATGAGATGCAAGATTTGGCGGTATTTCAGCCCATGAAATGCAAGATTTGGCGGTATTTCAGCC
>NW_017672056.1:125751-216590 GCF_001879085.1 Nicotiana attenuata | reverse complement strand
GCCTCGTTGTGCCCGAGGTAGGCCTAGCGACAAGTTAATTTGGAGAACTTATAATGCTAAATGCCTCATTTTATTGATAAAAATAAGACGAATCCCAAAACGACACTAAAATTGCAGGAAATAAAAAATGTCACTAATGGCCATTGGCCTTATTACATTTAAAGCAAAAGAAAAGAATCCTATCTATTTGGTTCCAGAAGGACCTTCCCCATGTTGAATGTTCTCGTTGATCAGATCCTCCGAATTTTTGCTAGCCTTGATGACCCTCTCTTTCCATTCATTGATTTGGTCACTTGATGGGAGATTCCTCCACCAGGTCAGCAAGAGTGAGGGCGTGCTAACCATACCGAAGTTGGAGACTTCGTCATTCATTTCCTGCAAAACAAAATGGTTAGACCCTTACCCCCACCGTACTCGACTATTTAAACCAATAATTAGCATAGCAGCATTTAGTTCTCCAAATAAATGCACAGAACGTGGTGTTGTCCGTTTGGGTTCCAAGGAAACCCAGTGGACTTTGGACAAGGCTATCTTAAAGAGTCATTATGTGGACAGCATAACTGACTCGACTAGGTTTGACAGTGGCATGCACAGTTAAATAGAATAAGGTTTCTATGGGGTGCTAGACCGGTACCCTTGAGCGGACAACTCAAGAGGGAAAGGCACGGAACCGTCGACTGCACCGCTGATCGACCAGTTTTACCGCAAATACGCCTTTGCCAAAATTTAGGGGGTAATAATATTGGAAGAGCGCAACCACTCATCAAGCGTTGCTATGGTATTTGTTTGGCACGAGTGGAATATGATGTTGAAAAATGCAATTACAAAGAATGAAACAAATTGCCACGTATTTTCACGTTCATAATGATTACAATAATTGCTCGAAAATTACAACGGTATTGAAGAAAAATAGTAAATGAAAGCGTTAAAGAAGAAAAAAAAAAGGAAATAAAAAGACAAGTCAGTTTCGAATAAAGGCATTAAACAAAGCAATAAAAGAAAACAATAAAGTCACATATAACATGAAGTGGTAAAAGCCTAAAGAATCCCCAGCAGAGTCGCCATGCTGTCGACGCCCCCTTTTTCTCGCGAAATCGGGTTTACGACATTCGGGAAGACAACTCTATTCCCGTTTGGGAATTGGGTTTTTGGAATTGAAGAGTCGCCACCTAATGATTGAGTGCATTAGGACACTAAGAAGGGTTTTGAATTGGAAAACCAGAGTTCGGGTAAGGGCTAGAAATTATCTCGAGGGGAAGGTGTTAGGCACCCCTCAAGATCCATAGTGTGGTTCCCGGCCATGCTATATTGTGACTTTAATGTAAACAAGTATGCAAATAAATTTACACATAAGGGTTGCTAACAAGCATGTTGGAATTTATAAACAAAGAAGGAAAAGGGATAATGCAGTAAAAAAATAAAGGGGAGTTTTGGGTAATTGAAAAGACAGAATTTATTGATATTAAACAAAGAAACATAGGGCAAGGGGTCCTAGGTTTATAAATTACATGGATCATCCACACAACACCGGTAACCAATCGTACGGGTAGTGTTATCGTGTGATCATCATCTCCATGTCTACCCTTCCCACCCCGATAAGGTATTAAGCGCGAAATGGTGTCGTTACCTACATTGTGCTATTACCCGTCCCACTTATCTGTCCTGGAGGCTTTAGGACCACTAATCCTAAAGTGAGGGAGCTTGGCTTTTCAGAGGTTCAAAAGGTTGAAATACTAAGGCGTCAGACAAAACACATAAGACAGTTATGGGAGCACAAAAGCAATTAAGACTCAGACAAACCTCCTTTAATCACAGAAATCATGTAGTTTAGCACGTCTTACATATACTGATTAGGTCCAAATTATGCTTAACGTTAGGTAGGCTGGTTCATTACATATTTTTAGACAAGAAGTTCGCATTAGGCTCGCCTGGCTGTAACTTATCGAAGATTGGTGCAATTAATTAACTACTTACTTGTTTTCCTAGGTGATGGCGTCTACTGGTTTCAGGAATAAGGAAGTGAACTGATTATTGAAAGTTGTCAGTTTTAACAGAATGATACGAGTTCTGCATTTGGTTACTACTGACGTACTAATCTTAAAACGAGTGATTCAGATTGGGATGATAGTTCATATAGGCATGCTTTCTAGCGTTGTTAAATTTAAACACTTTTTACAGGCGTAGCAAGAGTGCAGAAAATCCTACGAGCATGGTATCTAGGATGCAATTGATTATTATTTTGACCTATAACTGTTTTCCTAATGATAGATTCAAAAATGCAGAATCTAAAAGACATGGTTCCTACATGCGGAATTCTTATGAGCATGATATCTATATGATATGCAGAGTTCTTATGAGCATGATTTCTATATATATGAAAGTGCAGAGTTCCTATGAGCATGATTTCTATATGTAAAAGTGCAGAAATTCAAAGAAAAACTCCTATAGGCAGGATATCTACATATGAAAGTGCAGAATTCCTATGAGCATGATTTCTATAGATGAAAGTGCAGATATAAGCATGATTTCTATATGTGAAAGTGCAGAAATTCAAAGAAAAACTCCTATAGGCAGGATATCTACCCTTATACATACACATATAACCCTCCCCTTTTTACTAAAACCCCATAAGTTATTACAAAATTTATTACAGACCAAATGAATCAAACAGAAAATAAAATTACATCAGAGCTTTTAAGTTGCATCCAAGGAGCCTAATTCAGACCCAAGGTCTAACAACATGATATGAGCCAACTGCCGGGATCAAGTTCCAAGGCCTTTCTCTTATCTGGAATGTGTCAAAGTTCCAAGGAGTTTCAAGAACTCCAGGCAATGCTTACACCCAGATATCATTACAGAACTGAATTAAAGTGCAGTGTGGAAGGGCCAGCCCTCCAATGTCCAAGTTCAGAGGGAACTCAAGGTCCCAAGGCAAGGCTCATTGGAGGGGGGCAGAACTTAGAATCTAGGAACAAGTGTAAGTGCAATAGATGGAATTAAGGGATGCCAAGGCAGGCTGGTAGTCATGCCCAGCAACGTAGAATGCTGGCACACCCCTGACCAGCCCACTAGCCAAACATTGGAGAGTCAGGACCTATTGAAGGTCAAACCATGGCCTGGGCAGTAATTGGGATACTGTCAGGCCAAGGTTTCAACTCAAAGAAAATCAGTGAGTAGAGGACCATAGGAACATGGTAGTCATCACAGAGAAGAGGGAATACCAGATAGCATGCGAAAGGTCAAGTAAAGAGGTCAGAATCGTATGAAGAAACAAAGTTGACACAAAGATTTTGAAACTCAGTCGAACTGTAGAGGAAGCAACTTCAGGAACTCAAATAGAGATGAAAACAAGTAAGTCAGGCAAAAATATTAACGGAATAAGAGCAGAAATCATAAAGGAGCACGTATTTCCCAGTAGAAGAAACTCATGAATAACATAATAAAGAACAATCATGCAAAAACATACAGTAGAAGAACTCGTAAGAACAAGGTAGAAGAAACACAGTAGAAGAAACACATAAGGATCATAGAAAAGACATAGCAGAAGAAACATATAAGAATCACAGTAGAGCATGTTAAAAGATCAAAGAAACGCTAAATCGGGGAAGATGAAAAGGTTAAAAAGCAAGTTTTGAAAGAAACTTTTGAGAAAACGTTTGAGACCCCAAGATAAACACAGATCTAGGACAGATCTAGAGAAATCAGGAGAACCTCGAAAGGTTAGGGTTTCAGAAGAAACCTAGAAGTGAGAAAGGCCTGGAAAACTCGTGGATCTAAGCCGGAGAAGTTAGACTCAGACTCGAACGTCCACGATATGCCAGAGTAAAGCCGGAGACGACCATGGAACTCTGAATCGAAGGAGATCTGGGTAGAGATCTTCAAGGTCAGGCCTTGAATCTTCAGAAAACTGGTGTGTAAGAGCACCAGGGGGTGGGTGTGAGATCCCCATAGCTTTGGTGGCCATAGATTCTGGTGGATCTCTGGTCTGAGACGGCAAGAGGCGGCTAGGGTTTGAGAACCCTTGAGAGAATTTGAGAGAGTGGAGGGTTTAAGAGGCGGCGGTTGGTGAGAAATGAGGTAGGGTAAAGGGGTTGTTTGAATTAAAAAAGGAAAGGGACGAGGGGAGCCNAGTGCATAAACATTAAGCATGCGAGGCTGGATTTAAGACAAAGAAGAGTGTCATGCAATCAAAGAAAATCAGTGAGTAGAGGACCATAAGAACCTGGTAGTCATCTCAGAGAAGAGGGAATACCAGATAGCATGCGAAAGGTCAAGTAAAGAGGTCAGAATCGTATGAAGAAACAAAGTTGACACAAAGATCTCGAAACTCAGTGGAACAGTAGAGGAAGCAACTTCAGGAACTCAAATAGGTCCAAAGAGACTAGGGTTTTGAAATCAACACATTCAGAGATACGAAACAAACAAATCACATAACAAATAACCTCAAAACTCGAATGAACCCCAAATTCTAGGGTTTTTACCATTAATCGAGTCTAGAGATGAAGACAAGTAAGTCAGGCAAAAATATTAATGGAATAAGAGCAGAAATCATAATGGAACACATATTTCCTAGTAGAAGAAACTCATGAATAACATAATAAAGAACAATCATGCAAAAAATACAGTAGAAGAACTCGTAAGAACAAGGTAGAAGAAACACAGTAGAAGAAACACATAAGGATCATAGAAGAGACATAGCAGAAGAAACATATAAGAATCACAGTAGAGCATGTTAAAAGATAAAAAAAAACCTAAATCGGGGAAGATGAAAAGGTTAAAAAGCAAGTTTTGAAAGAAAGTTTTGAGAAAACGTTTGAGACCCCTAGATAAACACAGATCTAGGACAGATCTAGAGAAATCAGGAGAACCTCGAAAGGTTAGGGTTTCAGAAGAAACCTAGAAGTGAGAAAGGCCTGGAAAACTCGTGGATCTAAGCCGGAGAAGTTAGACTCAGGCTCGAACGTCCACGATATGCCGGAGTAAAGCCGGAGACGACCATGGAACCCTGAATCGAAGGAGATCTGGGTAGAGATCTTCAAGGTCAGGCCTTGAATCTTCAGAAAACCGGTGTATAAGAGCACCCGAGGGTGGGTGTGACATCCTCATAGCTTTGGTGGCCATAGATTCCAGTGGATCTCTGGTCTGAGACGGCAAGAGGCGGCTAGGGTTTGAGAACCCTTGAGAGAGCTTGAGAGAGTGGAGGGTTTCAGAGGCGGCGGGTGAGGAGAAAATAAGGTAGGGTAAGGGGTCGTTTGAATTAAAAAAGGAAAGGGGTGAGGGGAGTCGTTGATCTAAAAAGATCAACGGCTGGGATTAAATGGGTTAAATGGGGACCGGGTTTGGGTATGATAAGAAAGGGTATGGGTCGGGTTATAACAAGATTGGGTTGTGGGATTTTGGGGTTGAGATTGGGGGTCCAATTTGGGCTAAAATTGAAATACAAAAGGGCTGTCATTTAAATAGCCAGTTTTCCCCTTTTAATTTATAAAAATAGTAGAAAATGACTTGAAAATAAATTAAAGGTACTGGACCAATTAATAACAAATAAATATTAATGTAAAAATACTAAAAGTTATTTTATAATTATAGAATGATGTTAATCGTAAAATAGGCTATAATTACAATTATATGCAATTAGCTTAAAAATACCAAATAAATGTATAAAAATATACAAAAATTACCCCAATTATATCTTAGGGTAAATATGAGAATGAAATAAATTATTCACTAAAAAATGCTAGTTTGGGAAAAATTATTGAATTTTGTAGTATTAAAATAGACAATAAATTGGTTTTAAAATCTTAAAAAATAAAGGAAAAATACCAAAACTTTGGGGCATGCTTATATATGCTTGTACATGCTATTTTGAAAGTATTTTGCACATATAAAAAATATAGGGAAAAATTGGGTATCAACACCACTCTGGAAGAATGTGAGTGCGTAGAAAGAGTTGGTGGAAGCATCTCGACCATTTCTCAGCTGATCAATGCTCAAAATGCAACTTCTGAAGACATCAGAAGGTTGAGGGCTCAAAATGCCATACTGGAAACTCAGCTCAGTCAAGCAGTTAAAGGACCCGATTCCGTTAATGAAGAAATTACCCGCCTGACAAAGGAAAATGATAAGCTTCGCGCAAAACTGCTTGAAGAACAATTGTCTCCAAATGCCCGACTGGACCTGGTTCTCAAAACCCTTGCTGCCTCATCTTCCAAGGCTCCCTCTTCTAGTGCCCCATAGGATCCTCTCAGTGGCCAGCTATCTTTTGCTCTAACGTTTTGTGGCTATTGTTTTCTTCTTGTTTTTTTGTCTTTTTGTGATGGAATGCTGGATTTTGCCATTACTCTCATGTTTTGCTTAGTCCATTGTTAATATTAATGAAACAGCTCCTCTTTTTGCCTGTACAATGCTGTGTTCCTATGGCTTCTCTTTTCTGTCATGTTGTGTGCACATATGTGGCATGTGTCGGCTGTGTTTGACTTCTTTATGCTGATTTCCTGCTTGTGTATCTTTTTAATGATGCCAAAAGGGGGAAAAGGCAAGGGGAACTTGTGTAGAAACTTGATGCAAATATAGGGGATCTACGATTAAGGGGGAATCAAAAGCAAAAGGCCAGGGGGAGCAAAAGGTCAAGGGGAACTTGTGTAGTTTCTGGTACCTTATCTGGTTATTTCTGCTCTAAACAAATACTATCAATGCCTAAGTTTGTCATCATCAAAAAGGGGGAAATTGATGGGTTTTCAATGTCTTTGCCTTATGCTTCTTATGTTTTTATGATCTAACAAACTTATTGTCAAGAACCAGATAGAGAAACTGACACACCTGGTATACATTTCAATGAACAATGTCCAGTCTGATCTCCAGCAAATGAGTGAAAAACCACAAGGAAGAACACAACAGGGACCTGGACAGAAGTACAAGTCAACTGTACAGCTGGAATGTAACAGCAGAAAGTGACTGTCCACAACTGTTACAAAGAGGAACACAACAGGGACCTACTCCTTTAGGGTTCTCTGACAGAAGTACAAGTCAACTATACAGCTGGAACGCAACTGTAGAAAGTGACTGTCCGCAACTGTACACACGACAGTGCAGCAGTCACTTCTCATTGGGAAGAAGCGTCTACCAAGATTTGACATCACTATTGTGATATCTTTTATAGTATAACAACCTGGTGCAAGGAACAACACACTTTCTTGTGCATTTAGTGATATTCTCTCAAGCATTAAAGTGCTCATCCAACATTGAAGTCACTGGTGTGTCAAGAACAAGAAGACAACTCCACTAAAGGATCAGTTTCACAATGAGTCTATGTGTATCCGTAGTTGAGTTGTAATCTGTTATTTGTTCTTCATTGTAACTCCTATCTTGCTTTCTTAGAAGCTATAAGGAAACCCAAAATCCGTAAACTTTCTGAGTTTATGTTGTGACTAGGTTTAGTCATAAGTTTAAAGTCTTTGTAGCTAGAGAGTCACAAAGTGGCTTATGGTAAGAGTATCACAAGTTAGTTAAGTTGAAGTCTTTGTAATAGAGTTATTACAAAGTGGCTTGTAATAGTGAGATTACAAGTTAGTGAAGTTGAAAGCCTACATATGTAGGTCGTGGTTTTTGTCCCCTTGTGTGGGATTTTTCCACGTAAAAATTCCTTGTCTCTTTTACTTACTGCTTCATAAAGTATTCTCAGTAGAAACTCATAAAGGATCAGGTGCTCTATAGTTTGGTGGACTCATATAAGTTAACACTAGTAGTTCAAGGCTACAATCAAGAATAAGGGATTAACTATGATGAAACGTTTGCTCCAGTTGCTCGAATGGAGGCCATCAGAATTCTCATTGCCTTTGCATCTTATATGAAATTCAAATTGTTCCAAATAGATGTCAAAAGTGCATTCCTGAATGGTTTTCTCAAAGAAGAGGTCTTCATCAAGCAACCACCTGGATTTGAGAATCATGAGCATCCTGAGCACGTCTTTAAACTTGACAATGCTCTGTATGGGCTAAAGTAGGCTCCTCGTGCTTGGTATGAAAGGTTGTCAAAATTTCTTCTCAAAAATGGCTTTACAAGAGTAAAAATTGGCAACACCCTTTTTCTGAAGAAACGTGGAAGGAACCTGCTCATTGTGCAGATCTATGTTGATAACATCATTTTTGAAGCAACAAACAATTCTCTGTGTGAGGAATTTGCAAAACTCATTGGGAGTGAGTTTGAAATGAGCATGATGGGGGAACTGAATTTTTTCTTGGGTTTACAAGTGAAGCAAACTCCCAAGGGGACAATGATAAGTCAACAGAAGTCATCAAGGAGTTGCTCAAGAGATTTGACATGGAAGGATAAAAAATCATTGATACTCTCATTGCCACAGCCACTCGTCTGGACATGGATGAACCCGATTCCTCTGTGAATGAGACCATGTACAGAGGTATCATAGGGTCACTCCTGTATCTCACAACAAGCAGACCAGATATTGTTTTTAGTATGGGTCTTTGTGCCAGGTTTCAATCTAATCCAAAGGAATACCATCTAAAGGCAGCCAAGAGAATCTTGAGATATCTTAAAGGGACACAGGACCTGGTCTTCTACTATCCCTCAGGAGAACACTTTGATTTAATTAGTTATGCGGATACTAACTACGCTGGGTATCTAGTGGACAGGAAAAGTACTTCTTGCATGGCACATTTTCTGGGTTCATGTATGATTTCATGGGGTACAAGAAAACAAAACTCAGTGGCCCTCTCAACTGCAAAAGCTGAATATGTGGCTGCTGTATCTTGTTGTGCTTAATTGTTATAGATTAAACAGCAGCTGGAAGATTTTGGTGTGTTCTCTGAGTTCCTTCCCTTACTATGTGACAATACTAGCGCTCTCAACATGTCCAAGAATTCAGTTCAACATAAGAGAACAAAGCACATTGACGTGCTATATCACTTTCTCAGAGACAATGTTGAAAAGGGGCTTATCTATATGAAATTCTGCAGCACAGAAGATCAAATTGCAAACATATTCACCAAAACACTGAGCAGAGAGCACTTTGAAAGGAATCGCTTGTCTCTAGGGTTGAATCAAGCCGAGGACCTAGTCCCTCGATGATTGGCTACGTAAGAGATGTACAGGTAAAGTAGATAAAAAGTGTTTTCTGGCATAGCCTAACTGATCTATACCGTTACAGGTAGACACGCATGACGATTACAGAGCAAAGAAGCAGCTAATGCATTGCAAGTTGGTCAAAGGATGAGGCTTACATTTGCAAAATCTGTCAGGGAACTTGGTTCCCTCGACACAGGTTAGTAGTTCCTCTGTACTCTCATGCATAATTTTTAAACGGTTGAAACGGTGCCACGTCATCAACTTGTTAGTTTCTTTTCTATCCTGCTTTTTGAACCCAAGTGTCTCGCCCCTTTATAAAGCGACCCGACTACCCAAATTCCCACCCATTCCTAACCGGTCCCTCACCCCTATTAAATAACGCCTCTCAGTCACTTTCACAACTATCCACATCAAAAATTCCAAAATTCCTCTTTTCCCTTCTTCAAACCAAACATCTTCTTCTTCACACTCACCAAACTCTATCATGTCTGACAATCAGGAAGCCTAAAGTGCTCTAAGCATCGTCCCCACTATGTCTTCACCCATTGAAGCACCAGTGTCAGAGCCAACACTCCCCACTCCGACCAGTCCAAACCCTAAATCAAAGTCACAACCACCCACCTCTCCGACCCAGTCGAGTACTAGTTCTCATCGGAGTCGCAAAACTTCGACTCCCAAAAAGTTTATGGCGGTGACCTCTCCTTCTGCCTCACCTGAAGAGATGGTCAAGCAGGATACTGTAGAGAGAGAAGAAAATCCTGAAATTTCTAGTCTGCCTGTGCAAGAAAGCTCTACTCTTGAGGGGGAACAAGTGTTGGTCATATCCCAGCTAAATTGATAATGACGACCCTTGTCCTTGATTCTATAGGTAATACTCTTCCTACTTCTGAGTTTACCATGGGGGTATAAGAACAAGAAGCCATAGAAAACATGTTGTCTGTAGGTGCTGAGGGAAGTATCATTTGGGGTGGTGAAGGTGTGTCTGAGTCTCAGGGGGAAGAAAATGGTACACTAATGGAGAGTAGGGAATTGGTGCCTGTTGAAACATCAGCACTGGACAGTAATACTGGGGCACCTACTGAGGGACCTGATTCTTCTAACCTAGAGGAGCCAACCCCTGGTTCCTCTCAATCACCCCAGGTCAGTATTGATCCTGCTCCCTCTCCTCACTTCTACGCTGAGCCTTTTTCCATAGTTGTCCCTGAGATGCGATCCGTGTCTGAGGAGGAAAATAAGGATAGTGAAGAAGAAGATTATGATAATGTGGCTCTAGCGAGCTTTATCAGTTCTCAGAGTAGAAAGGCACCTCCCAGGGGTCAACGTCTAAGAGACCCATCACGAGGTTGCAAAAGAAGGAAGAATTTGAGTCTGTTTTAAGGCAAAGTAAAAAGGAAAAGAAGACGAGGAGATTGGTGAAAGACGGAAAGGTTGTCAATGAAAAGGTAGTGCCTCCTGCACTAGTCGTGAATGTTGATGATGAAGTAAAAGAGGAACCTGGTTCTTTGGTTCGTAAGTCCTCAAAGAACCTTATTGTTCCAAAGTCCAAAAGGGAGTTCTCCGTGGTTAGAAAGGAGTTGACAAGGGTTGAGGGTGAAAAATCTGTTGAGAAAGAGAATGAGATGGGTGTGAGCAATGTCGAAGGTGAAAAATCTAGTGAAAATCTGGTTGAAGAGTCTGGTGAACATATGGTTGGGAAGTCTGTTGACAAAGTGTCATCTACTGAGAAAGGAAAGAGTGCTCGAAAATCGGTGAAAAGGAAGGCTAGTGCTAGTGAGGAACCTGGTTCCTCAAAGAAGGTCAAGGTTGATGCGACCCAGGGTCCTGAGAAGGAAAAATTGAAAAATCAAAAAGTGTTGTGGGGCCGTACATTTGCCCCTAATACTCTAGAAATGGCTGGCATGCGTCAATTGGTGGAAACTGTGAATTTCAACAGTGGACACACCTGTTCACAGGTGACAGTCCCAAAGTGTATAAGGAAGAAGTGCGGAGTTTTTATGCCAACTTCTTCACAGTTGAGGACAATCATATTTGTATGATGGTAAATGGTGTTGATTTTGTGATGGACTCTGCTGTATTGGGAACTATTTTGGGTGTGCCCGTTGAGGGTTTGTCTTCTGTTCAGGAAACCTTCTCTTCAAACTTTAGAAATGCTATCTTGAAGGATGCGGCAGTTCAGCACAGGGAACAGTTACAAAAGAAGGCCCTCCTTCCAGTATACCAATTATTGTTTGAAATGGTGAACAAGGCCTTGCTTCCTCGTGCTTAGAGAAGGTCCATTACATCTTGAGCAGACCTGGTTCTCAAGAAAACACTAGATGGCTACACAACTATCAACCCGCCTTCCATGATGATAGAACACATGCAAAAGGTGGCAGATTTCAAAGATGGTAATCATGAGCTGCCTTACGGGTTCCTCTTTACTAAGGAGTTTGAGTTCTTCAAAGTCCCTTTGGGACAAGCTAAAGTGGGTACCTGTAAGCAATCTTTCTCCAAGACCACCCTTGAGGAATGTGAGTGCATTGAAAAGGTTGGAGGAGTTGGCAGCACTTCTACTATCTCCAAATTGATCGACGCCCAAAACAGTGCCACTGCTGAGATAAGGAAGCTGAAGGCAAGGAATGCCATTCTTGAGGGTCAGCTAAGTCAGCTTCAGGAGGCACCTGTTCTAGCAGCTCTCAAAGCACAGAGGTTGCCCGTCAAACCAAGGAAAATGCCGACCTCAAGAAAAAGGTTAAGGACCTGAAGGAGAGACTGCTCAACAAGCAGGTGTCAGCTAATGCTCGAATGGACATCCTTCTTCAAACCCTTGCCTCTTCATCTGGGCCTTTCCCTTCCAATGCTTCCTAAACAGTGTTTCCTTCCCAAGTGTCAAGTCCTTAGTGTTCGTATTTTGTTTTAGTCCTGATGATGTTTATGACTGATCCTTTTGTTTTTGTTGTTTTTATTTGAGGATGTGTTTGGAAACAATGGAACTGCTCCCTCCTTAATTATCCCAAATTAATGAAAATCTCATCCTTTTGTTGTTTATGCCTTGCTCTTTTACTCTGTTTTAGTCATGATTGTGTGCACACATATGGCATGAGTTAACTAAAGCTAGACTTCTTTTTGTTTAAGTCCTGCTCTTGATCCTTTTATGATGCCAAAAGGGGAAAAAATAATTAAGGGGGAACAAGATGGGAAACAGATTCAGGGGGAATACAGGAAACGCGAAAGTCATTCTGGTTCTTAGGAGAAACTTGAATTATAAGTTTGTCATCATCAAAAAGGGAAAAATTGACAGGTTATATGTGTATCCTTGTTATGTTTTGATGATCTAACAAACTTACTGTGAAGACCCAGATAAGGAACCCGATACACATCCTCAAGAACTTAAAGATCAACAAGTCTCCAGTTGGGGACACAGTTCAACTCTTCAGAGTCAAAGGAACAACAGAGGGAACAGATAGCTAACAGTTCCCGCGGTGACTGTACAAGTCAACTCCCCTAGCTGTAAAGTTATTGCTGCACTCACAACAGTGCGAAAACAGTGCAGCAATCAACTTTACGGAGAATGCCCTTTACCTAACTTGCTTGCATCATTCAAGTGATGTCATAAATGAATTAATAACATCAAGCAAAGGTAAAACAAAACACTTGCACATTCAAGAATTGATCAAGCATTCTCTCAAGTCATCTATCAGTCTTGCAAGTGACTCTCAAAGGGATCAAGAACAAAGAACAACATAACAACAGACCAGTTCCCCGTATCGAGTTATTAAATGTCCTTAGTTGTGTTGTACCTTTGTTAAAGCACTCTACTTGTAATTCCTACTTAGCTTAGTTAGAAGCATTGTGTAGGAAATCTTTGTAAATCATAAACCTTTTTGTTTGTGTCTTGGCTAGAGTTAGTCGAGCTGTAAAGTCTTTGTAAGAGAGTTATTACAAAGTGGCTTGTAATAGTGTTGTTACAAGTTAGTGAGAGAATAAGAGGTTAATTCCTAGGTTACAATAGTTTGTAATCTAAAGTTTGCTCAGTAGTGAAGTTGAAATCCTACAAGGGTAGGTCGTGATTTTTTATCCCGTGACCTGGGAGTTTTCCACGTAAAATTCCATTGTGTCATTTACTTACTGCTGTGTGCGTGTGTTCTGTGGTAACTAATAGAGAACCTGGTTCTCTATATAATTTGATGGACCCTTAATTTTTATCGGGCAGAATAATATGATTTGAGCTCAATCAATTATTTTTCATCCTTGGCAGTTTGGACACGAGGAAGTGATGGGAATTCTACGAAGAAAATATTGCTCCCAAAAACAGGATTGGAAGCTCTTCAAAGTGATTATAATGTTCATAAGACTAGCTTAAATTTTTAGAGCCCGTTTGATTGGTCAAAGAAGAGGTTTAATCATATTCCATAATACTCTTGCACAATCATGTAGTGTATTGTTTGGTTGCTTCTTTTGTTTTTCACATAAAAACTTGCATAAATTATGGTTGAATATATGTACGAAAAATTGACAAAAGGCCCTTACACACTTTAGATTTATTTCTCTTTTTATTTGAAAAAAATATAACATTTGTATTATTAATTTTTATATTATAATACCTTCATTACTAATTCCTGTATGGCATTAACTTGTTCTCTAACCAAACACAACTATAAGAGTATTTTAGTTTGCAAGTAAGTTATTATTGATAGACGTTGGAGCGATAATATACATAGAAATGTTTGGTTTACTTGAACTGTCCCTAAATTTTTTCCAAAAAACAAAGCCAAACTAAAACGAAGGCTGTATGTATATTAACTTACCAAACGACGACGTCGCGACTTTCGTCTCCATATTCTTCTTCGCCTTTCTGCTCACACTCACTGCCCTGCTCAGTAGCAACAACAATGGGGAGCATACACAACAGCAAGAGCAGGCTCAACACCAACACTGTAACTCCCTGCACTCGCACACACCAGATCGGAGCTCTAGCTCTCGTCATCACCACCTTCTTCCTCACCAGAATCGTTGATCAGTCCTTCAATCCCTCCTCCTCCTTCTCAATCCCTACTACTCCATACAGATCCAAGAACGACGTCGTAAGGTTCTCGGATTCATCAAGTGGGTCCATCTTCTGGCCGCAACGTGGGTATGGGACCCACCTTTCCTTGAAGATTTACGTGTATGATGAGAACGAGATTGATGGGTTGAAGCACTTGTTGTATGGCCGTGATGAGAAGATTTCTCCTGATTCTTGCCTTAAAGGCCAATGGGGTACTCAGGTTGTTTCTCCCATCTTCCCCTGTGTTGTTATTGGGAAATTTTTTGAAGTTATAAGGAAATTTGTGGTTTTTTGTTTGTATTACAAATAATTAGCTTCATTTTTATTTGGCCTATTGATTATGCAACTTCTAACATTTGATCTGGGTAACACCCACATAACAGTGAGAAAATGATGATTAACTGAAAATTTTACTTTGTTTTAATTATGTATTCCCTATCTCGGTTTGAAGTTACTTTAGTATAGTTAATTGTTATAAGGCATGAATTTAAATTAACTGCAACATGCGTGTAAATGTGTTTATCAAAAGCTAGTAACAAAACTAGGTAACTTGAAATAACTTTCAGTCTAAATCGGGTCACTGATATGCAAGAGAATGATTGAGGTGGATTTTGCCTAAGGGGTGAATTGTACATAAGAGAATATAGAACTTACATTTTGCCCTCATATCTAAGTTCAATTATTACATTATTGAAACAATTGAAATCCTATTTATTCTCAAATGTTACCTTTTCCATATCTGACATTGAGGGATTAATATCTAAAAGTCAATCTTGTACTGAGGTGGTGAGCTGGGTTGTGTAGTTTGTAACTCTCTCTTCTTTTCGAATTTGAAGTATTTGGTGCAAAGGAAGGGAGATTGATAAAGGAGAAACCAGAAAAGGATCTTCAGGGAACATATCCATTATTTTGGTTAAGTGACGTATGAGGAAATACTAAGGAGAAGCACATTTGTCCCTCTGTAACTTGAGAAATTACTTGAAATCCTTCCTTGTAATTCTCTATCTTCGTTTGAGAATTACTTGCAAAGTTACTCGACATCCTGTCCAACCTTTCTACTCCCAATCTACTATGGCCATGGAGAAAATTCTGGAAAAATAAAGCTCCTTATAAGGTTAAGTGTTTTGTCTAGTTAGTTGCGAAGGAGGCTTGCCCAACCCAATACAATCTTCAAAGGAGACGCTTACCAGAGTGCACAAGATGTCCACTTTGTGAAGGTCAAATAGAGGAAGTCAACCATCTCATCCTGCACTGCCACTTCACACACCAAATGTGGTTATTCTTCTTCAGTATCCTGAACACTAAATGCTCCATGCCAAAAAACAAGCCTCGACTTTCTGAAGAGTTGTCACAGAAAAAAGATTTAGCAAGGCAACTATAGTATTTGGTATTCCATCCCGATAAGAATGGACCTTGGACCTAACTCAACCCCAAAAGCTAGCTTATGAGGTGAGGATTGCCCAAGCCATATAAGGAGACCAAGGACCTCAAATCCCTCCGATGTGGGACAACTCAACACCCCCCTCACGCCCAGGCCTCTGGAGCGTGGACAACATAAATGGGGGCCCAGCATCGGTAACAATAATTGGGATGGGCCTGGCTCTGATACCATGATAAGAATGGACCTTGGGCCTAACTCAACCCCAAAAGCTAGCTTATGAGGTGAGGATTGCCCAAGCCATATAAGGAGACCAAGGACCTCAAATCCCTCCGATGTGGGACAATTCAACACATCCCAGCAGCTATTTGGTGGACTCTTTGGAGGGAAAGAAACCATTGAGTTTTTGAAATTTCTACTTACTTCATCAAAGAAAAAAAAAGAAAAAGAAACCATTGAATTTTGTAGGGAAAATTTAGAATTGTAATTAGCCTTAAGCATAGTTCTATACTTCTGCTACATATCTTTTGCAAGATGGCATAGTGAATGATGTTGAAGCCATTCTTCATTTCCTTAGCTCATTGCAGTATATGCGACTATAAATCCTCTGCTGTAATTTCCGAACCAGCACTTTCTTAGTGATGGTTTTCATTAATAATTTGCTCTTTACTTATTAGAAAAAGTCCTCCATCTTTATTTGGAAATAAATAAAGAGATTCCAATATTTTTTTCCTTTTACTTCTCCTTTTTTATTTCCTTAGCTTCCGAAGTTCCGGTTACAAGCACGACTCTCTGTGTTAATAAATTTCTTCATCTCTGCAAGGTATGGGGGAGAATTCACTCTCCATTTTTTCTTCTAAGTATGGACAAAATCTGAGTATCTTTCTGTTGGCTCCTTTTTTTTGAGGGCAGCACAAGGAAAAACCTGCAAGGAATAGATTGTTACCTCCCCAACAATTACATGAAAATCTTTCGTTATTAGGCTGATTGTTTTAGTTTTGAAATTAGTCTCTAACGTTTCTCTATCTTGCTGATTTGCCCATAGGTTAAGATACACAGGATGCTTTTGCAATCAAGGTTGCGGACTAGAAAGAAAGAAGAGGCAGATCTTTTCTTTGTGCCTGCTTATCCTAAATGTGTTAGAGTGATGGGCGGCCTGAATGACAAAGAGATTAATCAGACTTATGTGAAGGTACTAAAGAATCAGGGTCCTTAACATTACATTTATACTGTCAAGTGTCAAATAGCTTTCGAAGTTTTATTTATTGCTATAGTTCAATGATTAAGATTTTTTGCTTTGATTTATCTCTTCAACTGCAATGTCACATTATCCATTTCCTTTCATTTAGGTTTTCCTTTGTGTATGATTTTCTTTCTTGATACCTTGCCTTGCAGGTGTTAAGTCAAATGCCGTATTTCAGGTTATCTGGTGGCCGGAACCACATATTTGTCTTCCCAAGGTATTATTAGTCATAGCGAGATATTTAAACACATTATTTACCTTACAAAAAATGAAGATCTTTAAACACATAGATAAAGGGAATGAATAGGAATCCAATTATAAGATACTTGCTTCACAGAAAATAGATGACCCAGTGGTAGTTGTATTTCATTTGTTAAACTGGTATGTGAATAGACAGGCATAGCTGAGTTCTGCATTAGCTTGGATGTAGATATGAAGTCACAACTTCAAAGTTGCATTTTGCAATCTAGTAAAAATATGGCCTAATGATAGTTGTATTTCATTTGTCAAAGCTGCAATGTGAATAAGGCAGGAACCCAGCCAAGTGACTGCATGAACTGAGATGTAGATATGAAGCCACAACTTCAATGTTGTGGTCATTTAAAATATCAATCACCGACTGTTACTTGTGCTAAAATGCTGATGCAAGTAGGCATGCATTTAAATTCTCTTAGTTGCATTTTAATTGAAAGAATAACAGCTTTAGACGGTTCATTATTCTTCATTATGACTTGTTTCTTATGCATGTTACTTTTGCTGAACTGCAGTGGGGCTGGAGCACATTTATTTAAATCATGGGCAACGTACTTGAATCGGTCTATAATTCTTACTCCTGAGGTAAGGTCTTCGAAAATATCGGTCTACAATCCTTACCCCGCATCAATCGTAGAAAATGTTTCAAGGGTTGCTGCTATGCATTTATCTATTTTTAGATCTGTCTCTCTTATGGAACCGCAACTCGCTCACCCTGACTGTGTTGTTTCCTCGGTCAGTTTATTGTGACAATTTCTCCTTTGACGATGGATTATTTTTCCCTTGAACAATTCAATGTATCATGCGTAGAGCCCGTTTAAAAAAAAGAAAATATAACCTCTGTCCAGGGACATGAGTCAATTAGCAAGTTCCTTTCAATTGTAATTTAATTTGCTAATGTTATTCTTTATGTTTGTTTTCTCAACATGCTTGTACCTAGTAATGCCTGTTATCTTCAATAAGTTAATTCACATATCATTGCATCTAATGCAGGGGGATCGCACGGATAAAAGAGACACTAGTGCCTTCAATACATGGAAAGATATTATAATCCCTGGAAATATTGATGATGGGATGACTACTCATGGCTCTAGGCTAGTTGAGCCTTTGCCTTTGTCGAAGAGGAAACATTTAGCTAACTATTTAGGTCGAGCACAAGGAAAGGTGGGTCGCCTTCAGCTGATAGATCTCGCGAAGCAATTCCCGGACAAGGTATGCTTTCTCCTTGTCTCCTTTGATTTTACGTCTTTGATGCTTGTGGCTTCACAGCTTGGTCTAGAATAATGACTTCACTGGCAAAAAGGGTTTGCTCTATTGGTTAAGAATATCCAGATATTTTTGGGAGTGTATGATACAGTTATCCATGTGTGGACTATCAATTTTAAAACATATCTAAATTTGATAATTCAGTTCATATCTATGGTTGTTTCTCTTCGGAAGCAGTTGTTGCATGATTGTTTGACTAAAAGTCTAGTATACAAAAACTCACCATTTTACTCCCCTTATAATGTCCTGCTAAGTTCTTCTATTCTCTAACATCTCCCTCAATTGGTTTGGTCTCAGCCCAAAAACATCTTAGCAGTGTATCTTCGGTCGATATGGTAGTAGCATTATATCTATGGTGAATGTCTGACTCAGAAGTCATTTTCTCCAGGAAAAATTTTCCCTACCTCTCAAAAGATATAACAGCTCACAGAAATCCTGAACAACCCTCTTAATTTTCTCAAATACGTGTCCAATTGATCTTCCTCTCCTACTGCATCCCTGCCGATGGTAGGCTTTTGAAATCGACATTTGACCTCATATGATAACACATAGTAGCGAAGCTGTCAAACGTTATTCTGTCTGATTCTTTAGCAGGTACAGGTGTTTTTCAGTTTATCTGCATGCATGAGAATCCATAGTTCTTCAATATGACTAATTATGTTTGATTCCAGTTCAACCGACAGATCTTTATAAAACATGACTAATTATGTTTGCTTCCAGTTGAGTCCCATATAATTGTCTTGTTTGTCCAAAAGATGGTCTTTTTGATTCTATCAACAGTTGGAATGTCCAGAATTGAAATTCAGTGGTCCTGACAAGCTAGGAAGGAAGGAATATTTTGAACATCTCCGCAATGCCAAGTTCTGCTTGGCTCCACGCGGTGAATCATCATGGACGCTTCGCTTTTATGAATCCTTCTTTGTGGTTAGTCTTTCATATCTTGTGTGAATGACTAAAATTCGTCAAATTGCATTTTCCAAGCTATTTTATGCTATGTTTTCAATTAAACAGGAATGCGTTCCAGTAATCCTATCAGACCAAGCAGAATTACCATTTCAGAACGTGATTGACTACACTCAGATATCAATCAAATGGCCATCCACTCATATAGGAACCGAACTTCTGGACTACCTAGAATCAATACCTGGTCAGCACACTGCTTTCGTGTTCTGGCATCTTCCATTAAAGCTTGTAGCCAATAGAATAATGACATAACTTTCTTTCATTCTCAGATAAAGACATAGATGAGATGATAGCTAGGGGTCGAAAGATCAGATGCTTATTCGCTTATACTCCCGAGTCTGACTCTTGCTCTGCGTTTAATGCAATTATGTGGGAACTGCAGAGAAAAGTAAGGCAATTCCATCAGTCATCCGAGACTTTCTGGCTCCATAATAGAACTATAGTCAACAGAGATTTGGTGGAATTCAGCAAGTGGAAACCACCTATGCCTCTGCCTTGAATATGCTTTACACGACTTGTAGATCAATTGTGCGTTTCTTATAGTTGCATTGTAATTTTTTCCAGAGCTATAAATGACCACAGTCAATTTTTTTCTCTCTCCAGAGCTATAGAGAAAATCTCACTAATTATTTGCATTTTCTTTCTTCGTGTTTTGTCTAATGCTGTATTGTGGGCCGGGCCTAGCCCGGGACTGGCCCGGAACCGCGGGCCAAACGGGCCGGTCTCTAGCGGTCCCAAAAGCCCACAGTGGGCCGGTCTCTACCAAAAATCTCGCAAGCCCGGGACCGTTTAGCTCGGGACCGGCAAGTGGGCCTGGGCCGGTTCAACCGGGTCAAACGGTCAGAATTTTTAAAAAAAAAAAAATTTTAAAAAGGGCCAACGGTCAGAATTTTAAAATGTAGCCGTTGGCCTGCAATTTTAGCCGTTTGGCACTTTCAAAAATAGCCATTTGGCCCCCAAATTTTATTTTAACCCCAAACTTTTTATAATTATACTTTTTCCCTATTCTCAACTATAAATACCCCTTCATTCTTTCATTTTTATTCACAAATTCATCAATCTCTCCCAATATCTCTCTAATTTTCTGCTATAATTGCTTACTTTATTATTGAAATTTCGTGAAAAATTGTGAAGTTGGTGAATTAAAGTATTCAAGTCTTCAAGTCTTCAATGATATTAAATTTTCAAGAAGTTGTTCGTCAATTCGGTATACTCGTTCCAACTCTTAAGTTTTAATATTATAGTTTTGTTTGTTTTAGTTTGTATAATTATAATTAATATGGCATTTTTTTTTTGAAAAAAATATTTGGTGGTAAGGGAAAATCTAAAATTGGTGAATCTAGTCGCCAAGCTACTACCCCTCACCCGGCTCCCCGACCCAGACCTGTTACCCATCCTCCTCCACCTATTATTCTTGATAGCGATAACCCATGTTTTCAATTTAGCGATAATCAATTTTGCCATGATGTTGCACCAGGTCAACAATTAAATGCTGAATATATGAATGCTCTTTATCCTAATGAAACTATTGATGAAAATGATGAGAAATGATGAGGAAAATGAAGATTTAGATGAAACACAACCGGATTTAGATGATACACCTACTAGTCCTGTTATTGTTATTAACCCAACTGATAATAACCCAACTGATGCCCCGCCTGACCCTCCTGTAGTAACTCTTACTTTTAATAGACAACGTTCTAAACGCCCCGAAACATCACTTGTTTGGAACTTTTTTACTCAACTAAGAGAACAAAATAAGGCTAAGTGTAAAACTTGTGGGTCTTTGTTGGCTCATAAATTTACTGGAGATCGTAGCGGTACGGGTAGTTTGACTAGACACATAAAGAAACACCCTATAGATAAAGCTAGATATCTTCAAATGAAAGCGCAGCTAGAGGGGAGAAGTGTAGGTACTGAGGTTAACCCTAGTACCGGGTCAAATCTAGTTCAACCAGGAATTAACACTGTGACCGGTGGCATTTTATATTACAATCCAAATAAAGATCGTGAAGAATTAGCAAAAATGGTTACTGTTATGTGCTTACCCTATAGTTTTCCTTCTAACCCTCACTTTGTGCATTATATTAGAAAAGTTTTTAATCCTACTTATAAAGGATGGCCTTGCGCAACCGTAAAGAGCGATATTTATTAATATAAACATGAATATGAACAATATTTGCTGTATTTATTTACTCATATAGATTGTCGGATTGCTATTACCACTGATATTGGTAGAAGTGGTAATGACTGTGATTATCTTACTGTAGCCACTCATTGGATTGATGAAGAATGGAAAATGCAAAAATACATTATTGCTTATAGAATAATTAATTCACGTCACACAGGTAAGTTTATTGCTACCACAGTTGCAGATATTTGTAGATATTTTTGCGTTAGAGATAAAATAATGTCAATTTCTATGGATAATGCTTCTAGTAACACTAATGCTATAGGCTTACTTACAACTACACTAAATTCTGCATTTAGTAATTGTTTCTATGTTAGATGTATTTATCATATTTACCATTTAATCGTCGGTGATGGTATGAAAATTTTAAATTTAGAAATTGAAAAGGTTAAAATGGCTCTTAATTGGCTTTTTTATTCAAACCGTAGAAGTAGACTTAGAGAATATTTTAAAAAATGTGATGAATTTGGCCTTAGAGAAAGAAAGGTTCCTAAAGCTTGTCCGACTAGATGGAATTATATGTACGAAAGTTTAGTTGTTGCATATGAATATAGAAACCCAATAAATGCAACTTTTAATGCTCGTGTTGGTGGTGAGGATGATGATGAAATCCTTACAAATCAAGATTGGAATAATGTTAAAATTCTTATAGATTTTTTAGAACAATTTCATCAAGCTACAAATGAATTGTCTGGGCAATATTATCCTACTATTTCAAACTGTTTAGTTTATATTGCAGCACTATGTGATTTGTTTGTTGAATTTTCAGAGGGTGAGGTAATTTATCAACTTGCTATAAATGCAATGAAAGAAAAGTTTAAAAAATATTTTTTCCCTATCCCCCCTATTTATGGTGTTGCTGCCATGTTAAATCCTACTATGAAATTAGGAGGTCCTCACATTTGGTATTCAAATATTTATAAGGCTTTGATCTTTCAGATGAGGAATTTGCTACACTTGCAGATACAAAAGCCTCAATTAAAATAAATACTCAAACAATTTATAATGCTTATCAACTTGCCTTAGATCATGCTAGACCAAATGTTCCAACTCCTACTTCGTCTAGTTCGCAATCATCTAAAGGAACTGCGGGCCTAAAAGCACTTAGTTCTTGGAAGGAGTTCAGGGGTTCTCAAGGTGATAATATTGATGATACTTCACATCTAAATGAGCTTCAAGTTTATTTGTCGCAGGGCCTTGAAAAGGAGAATCCAGACGGCACCTTTGATCTTTTGAAATGGTGGAAGGCCAGAGAAAAACACTTTCCGGTTCTTTCAAGGATGGCTCGGGATATTTTATGTGTTCAAGCTTCAACAGTGGAATCAGAGAGCGTTTTCAGTCAAGCGAGACTTCAAATAGGTGATCATAGAGCGTCTATGAGGGAGAGCTTGGAAAAATCAGTACTCTTCAGAGATTGGATCCGTTCGGAAAGAAGAAATTTTGGACTTGCTGAATCACAACCGGAGATAGACGAAGCTTATGAAGAAATGCTAGCGGAACTTGCGGAGGATGCTGCTTCGCCCGAAGCGGTGATGAATAAGCTTATTTTCCACCACCACCAACGGAAATTCCTCCGAACCTTGAAGGATTTATGAAATTTGTTAGAGATAATATGTAGACTAATATGTAACTTGTATTTTGGCACATCTTCATTAGTTTTTTTTTCTTTTAATGGTGGTATTAGCACCTTGTTGTGCTCATTCCATTGGGGGAGGAAGACTAAGAAAGATATTGCCATTTTTGTTAATGTCGTAATAATAAAAATTATAAGGCATTCCCTTCAATATCTCTTTGCAATTTTTTTTGTGTTTAAATTTGACTCTTTAGAAGATTTAAGTTACAATTCTATAATATATTTACAAGAAATTATATAAGGCTATATATATATATATATATATATATATAAAATTTACAAGAAAATGTCTTAGATAAAAAAATTTCAAATAAAAAATAGCCCGGACCACATAGGCCCGTTTAGGCCCGTGGGCCCGACCCATTTAGCCCGCGACCATGTGGGCTTAGGCCCACTGCGGGCCGGTTCCATCACTTGGGACCGTTTGACTCGGGATCGCCTGAGCCCAGCCCGCCAAAGCCCAAACCCGTTAGGCCCATTTAGGCCCGGCCCCGGCCCAGAATACAACATTAGTTTTGTCCTTGAAAAAGTTGTAAAGTTTATTAGGTTGTCACAAGAATTGTGATTCCTTAGGCTATTTTGAAGTTAGGATGCACCGCTTAGTGGTTTTCATTTGGGTTCTCAGAACGGAAAAGGTCCAAATGTGCCCTTGTATTTTACGTAATTGAGCACAGTTTCCCTTCGTTAATACTTTAACCCATATATGCTCTTATCGTCACATAGTTGGTCCATATATTCCCTTACCATCACGGAATCCACCCAAACTAATTAGCTCTTTCGTTAATTGTACTAAAGTGTATTACAAACACTATTTCCTTATTATTAGTACTTTTTTTATTTATCTTTCTCTCTTCTTTTTTTTTCTTCTTTTATTCTCTTTTTTTCCTTTTTCTTTTTTCCATATCCGATTTCCTCCATTGTTGATGCCTTCTCCATTTTCGTCACCAATTTCATTTGACAAAACTCATGAATTCTTGTTAAGTTTACTATCACAAACCCCATAGGTTCTTCTGGCCTGAAGGAGATGAAAATAGTCGAAGAAATTTTTTCGGTGGTGTTAATTGGGTGAAGGTAGGATATGGTTATTCATATTTGAAGGTCCTGTTCCCTTTAGATATAAAGCTCCACAGAAAACAACACCTATCAAAATCTGAATAACCATATCCTACCTTTACCAAATTAACACCACCGATATTTTTTCTCAATTTTTGTATCCTTCTTTTCAAAAGAACTAGAGCCTTCTCGCTAGGAAGCTTTTGGTGGTGTAGTTTTGATTTTTAGGAATAAAATCACGTGAAATTGGTGAAGGAAATGGAGAAGGCATCAACAATGGAGGAAATCGAATATGGGAGAAAGAAAAAGGAAAAAAAAAAAGAAGAAAAGAGAAAAGAAGAAAGAATAAAGAAAAGAGAAAGGTAAAGAAAAAAAAAGTACTAATAAAAAGGAAATAGTGTTTGTAATACAATTAAAGAAATAGCTAATTAGTTTGGGTGGATTCTGTTTTGAAAGGGGCATATATGAACCAACTATGTGACGGTAAGGGCATATATGGACCAACTATGTGACTGTAAGAGCATATATGAACGAATCGCAAATGTACTCAATTTCGTACAGTACAAAGGCATATTTGGACCTTTTCCGTTCTCGGAATATAATTATTGACCAGCCTTTTCATACAGACTTTTTGATTCTTGTTATTTAAAAGTGAAGAAAGAAGAAAAGATTTGTGGTTTGTTCTCCCTCTTGACTTTTAGACAAGAGGAGTTGCTCTGCTGGTAAGCAACCTCCACTTTCAACCAAGAGGTTGTGAGTTCGAGTCACCCCAAGAGCAAGGTGGGGAGTTCTTTGAGGGAAGGATGCCGAGGGTCTATCGGAGCAGCCCGGTACACTAAGCTCGGGGTTCGGGGAAAGGCTGGACCACAAGGATCTACCGTAAGTAGCTTGACCCTACATTTCTGCAAGAATCTGTTTCCACGGCTCGAACTCGTGACCTTCTTGTCACATGACAACAACTTTACCATGAGGTCGTGAATTCGAGCTGTAGAAACAACCTCTTCACATATATTGATATATACTCTCATCTTAGTTTATCACTTAACTATAGTAACTTATTGTAATTTGGTCCAAATATCGAGTGTGGGGTAAATTATTAATTTTACAAGTGTTTTTTTTCCAATTCCTTGCAAAAAAACCAAATTGAACCAAAAATTTGTTGAACTTGCAAAAGTACACGCGATCTGGGAAGTTCTTGTTCATTTACATGAATTTCTTAAGGGAATAACCACACAATATAGTCTTTATTTTTTAATTTGGTGAGCATCAAGTGACAAGTGGTAAAATGTAAAACCAGAACTTTCAAAAACTTTATTTGATGAAGCAAAAACCAATCTTCAAATCAGTCGCACCACAACCACAAAAATCTCAAGACATTTTATAGCCTGTGGACCTCAGCTTTTGCTAGGTGTCAAGTATCAACCCAATCGGAAAGCTCTTTTTAACTTGAGCAGGGAAGAACTGATACCAGAAGTTTAGAGAACAATCCAACAGCAGATTCAGAAAGGCTTAAATCTGCAAACCACTTTTTGAAATTTCCCATATTGGATCTCCTCAAGATTGCATAGAAAACATTTCAGAAACCTCATTTCTCTCTCCTACTTTCTTGGTTGAGAGGAAATGGGCACATTTGTATACAGCAGCAGTTGCCTTTCTTGGAAAAACAATCTGAGCAGACAGGTGATTTCATCTCACCAAGTAGTTCCTCATGGTGTCACAGAAAAAGGGTGTTCAAGAATTAAGGCTGCTGCTTGTTCTAAAGAAGATGTGCATGTGAACCAGGATTGTGAAAAATTTGCAGGCTCATGGAATAGGAGGTCAACTCTTGTATCTGGAGTCTCTTTGATTTCATCAGTCCTGCTTGGTTTTCCTGGAGAGGGATATGCTGTGGTGAAACAAGGCCTCCTAGCAGGGAGAGTTCCTGGACTTTCTGAACCAGATGAAGAAGGTTAGTTTCATAATCCCACACTTCATAAGCTGCAGTAAGCTTATTGGCATATTCATGAGTGATGTTGGAAAACTTGGACAACTAGTAGACTCTTACAAAATCAAATAGAATTATTCACAACCTCAAATAGCAACAAAAGATTGTGTCTAGGCTGGAAAATTGCATAGACATAGACTACATTCAGATAATGAAAGAACACAGAGCCAACGTGTATATAACTGAAATTCTTCGCGTCTTTTTTGTCTGTGCTTTTTCTTTTTCCAAGTAAATGTTCATCTTAACAAGGGCAAAATTGCTCAGGCAGGTTGGAGGACATATCGAAGACCGGATGACAAGTCAGGTGGACATGGTGTTGGATGGAGTCCTATCATTCCTTATGCTTTTTCAGTGCCTGATAATTGGGAAGAGGTAAGAATTCAGTTATTCACAACTTTATGTATTTTAATATTCAACAATGTCAGAGAAATTACCTTTCAGCTTGATGTCAATTTACTTTGCACAATTGGACATACCTTAGTCAGGTTCACTTTTGAAGTTTTCACCTATTGAACAGGTCCCTGTGTCAATTGCTGATCTAGGTGGTACAGAGATTGATTTGAGGTTTGCGAACCCCAAAGAAGGGCGTATCTCTGTAGTTGTGGCTCCTGTTAAAAGATTTTCAGATGGTGAGCATCTCATGTTTTTTCTTCCTTCTATTCAAGTACTGAAGCTAAGAGAACTAAAAGAGATTAGGTGGACATAGGGATGAACGTGTAAAAAACACACTGGCAAATAAATATATCAACTCAATTTATATCTGACGGATGCAATCTTGGTGGTATTCTAACTACAAATATGACCCAGAAATTGGTGAAGAAGCCACCATAGAACAAATTGGACCTCCAGATAAAGTGATCAGCGCTTTTGGGCCTGAAGTCATTGGAGAGAGTGTGGAAGGTAAAGTCTTAAGAGCTGAAGTAGCAGAGCATTCAGGAAGAAAATATTACCAGTTCGAATTAGAGCCACCACACGTAATGATCACAGCAACAGCCGCCGGAAATCGCCTATACTTGTTCAATGTCACTGGAAATGGTAAAAATTCAAATCCGCACTTCCTATCTTCGGAATATCTGCTATATAGTAGTTAAATCCTACAACTCTGTGATTTCACAGGTCTTCAATGGAAAAAGTATTACAAAGATTTGAGAAAGATTGCTGAGTCTTTCAGGGTTGTCTGATTGGCACATCGACTCCATGTGTGATAGTACCTTAGCAAAAGTGGAATACAAAAGGAAGAAGAGTTGGTGGCTACAATCATATAAATATTTAGAAGCAGCCACTTTACTTCTAGCATTATATACAGTTCAATATATTAGAGGAGCATCTCCTCGAGATTGAGTTTTGTAACAATTTTTTGCTAGCAATGATTATAGTAAACTTCTACATGTTGCAAGTTTCAGAAGGCACCTCTTTTGGATTAATTTTACATTAGGCATTGATAGCTCTGTTTGATTGTCACTGCAATCACCTCAACATCGTCTAATGGCAAGAGTTAGTAACATGTTTTAGAAGTTAATTATTCTGGCAATACTTGCATAAAACTAGTCTCCGGTCCATCAAGCATGACCACACTACACCCAGGTGTCTTTTGTGACCCTTTATTTGACAAGGCAAACCTCATCCTTTCAGCCTTCTCCCATCTTTCAGAGGCAGCATATAAATTAGAAAGAATCACATAATGTGCATCAACACTGGAATTGCAACTGGAGCTCAAATTTTTAACCTCTTTCAGAACATTTTCTACCACATCTGTGTCTGAGTGAACCCGGCATGCTCCAAGCAGAGCCCCTAAAACTGTGTCATTTGGCGTGACAGGCATCCCTTTGATCAAATCACAAGCCTCCGTTAATCTTCCGGCCCTTCCCAAAAGGTCAACAAGACAACCATAATGCTTGATGCTTGCCTTCAACCCATATTTCTCCATCCCGGAGAAAATCTCTAAACCTTCCTCCACGAATCCACCATGGGCACAAGCCGATAGCACTGAAAGAAATGTTATATCATTAGGTTTCACTCCTGAGCTCTTCATTCTCTCGAAGAAATTAATTGCCTCCACACAGTGGCCATGAGTGGCATAACCAGATATTAGCGAGTTCCAAGCAGCATCATTTTTAACTGACATTCCTTCAAAAATCAATCTGCCATTACTTAAATCCCCACATTTCGCATACATATCAACCAACCCATTAAGAACAAATTGATTCAATTCAATCCCTTTCCGAACTATCATTTCATGTACTTCCTTGCCAACATCCAGCAAAGCCAACTGTGCGCAAGCCGATAAAACACTAACTACAGTAACCTCATCCGGTTCAAACCCCTCATCTTGCATTTTAGAAAATGCTTCTAAGGCTTCTTCACAGCATCCATTCTGTGTATAACCACATATCAATGAATTCCAATTCACCAAGTTCTTCATAGTCATCCTATCAAATATGGCCTTGGCACTCTTAACATCACCCTTCTTAAAATACCCAGAAACCATCGACGACCAGACATAGAAATTTCTTCTTGGCATTATCTCAAACAGTTCCCTTGCAGCATCCATATCTCCATTACTAGCATACCCATCAACCATCACACTCCATGTGACTACATTCCTCAACTCATCCGGCACCCGGTTAAAAAACCTCCTAGCCATCACCATAGCTCCATTTCTAGCATACCCGTCAATCATTTGATTCCACGTCACAATTGTCTTCTCATACATATTCTCAAACAACAAAATTGCAGTCTTTGTATCACCACCCTTCATATGTCCTCCTATCATCGCATTCCATGTTATCACATTTCTTTCAGGCATATAATCAAACACCTTCCGGGCACTCCAAATTTCACCACATTTCCCATACATATCCAACAATGCAGTCCCCACCATAACATTACAATCAAATCCTGATTTCACAGATTCAGCATGAAAAGCTTTGCCGAGGCTAAGCATTGAAAGTGCAGTACATGCCTTTAGCACCAAAGGAACAGCACCCACCATTAAACTTCCATTAACACGATTATGGTTGTATATTAAAAGGGCTTCTTTGAATTTTCCTTGATATACGCAGTTCTTTATGTTATAAGCCCAATTTGTTAATGGGTTTGTGATATTATTCAGCGAACACAATCGAGAACTTTGAATGTGGCAATTCTTATGGTTGTTTTTCATTTTACAGTGAGGATCATTCTGAGTTCCTTGTGGCCAAGGATAAAGTTTCTAGCTTTAATCGTTCTTGCAAATGTCAATTAGCTGACTCAAAAGTTTCTGCCGGTTCTTTTCGATTATAGTCCTATTTTCTGATTATTATATTTCTGGTCCTATGTATTGGTATTCACGGCAGCCCCAAGATTTGAAGGTTAGAGTTGCACTTTCTATTTCAATCAAAATTTTTATTGTATATAGGGTGTCTTTACTAATTAGGGGTGTCAGTTCGGTTTGGCAAGTTATTTTATAAAATTTGTATCATATCAATTTTTGGTTATTCTATTATGTATAACCAAAATTTAGACTTTTAGAAATCATACCAATCATGTCAGTTTTTCTTTGATATCGGTATAATTCTATTAAAGAGTGATGAATTAAGAAAACATGAAAGATAGCTAGAGTATAGAGTCCATTACTCAAATAGTCACTCAGCTATCTCAAATTATCTTCTAAAATCACTTTACTTTCGTTTGTAACAACAAAGTCACTGAACTATGCCTATTGCACTCAGAAGGTCACTCAACTAGATTTTTCAAATTTTGGATTGCCAAATACTTATTTTACCCTCTAAATTATAAACATTTATCTTCTTTTTATTTTTTTAAAACTTTTAATATTATACTTTTCCCTTTTTAATTTATATTATGGACTTACCTATAGAATAAATAAATATTATTTATAAATTTAAAAAAAAAGTATTTAAGCATATATTATGCTGGAATAACAAAATAATGAGCATAGTAAAAAAAAATTAGAATAATTTGTAAGTAATAATAGTTTTAGTATTAACAACAAAAATTCAAAATTTATTTACAGAATTCAGAATGAAAGAAAATAAAGGTTGTAAAATACATATTCCATGCATGTAATATAAAAAAAATATATTTAAATAAAGGTATTTTTATATAATATACATTATATATTCTTGAAAATTATGCTCAATTATATTATTATGTTTCTACCAACTTTCCGACGACACAAAGTTATGTCACCGGAAAGCAGGGGGACTATCTGTATAGGGTAAAATATGCTATGTTAAGTTGTGCATGGAATATATATAATGCTTTTTATTTTTTAAATTTATAAATAATATTTATTTATTCTATAGGTAAGTCCATAATATAAATTAAAAAAGGAAAAATCATAATATTAAAAAGTTTTTAAAAAAAATAAAAGAAGATAAATATTTATAATTTAGAGGGTAAAATAGGTATTTGGCAATCCAAAATTTGGAAAATCTAGTTGAGCGACCTTCCGAGTGCAATAGGTATAGTTTAGTGACTTTGTTGTTACAAATGAAGAAAAGTGACTTTAGGAGATTCTTTGAGATAGTTGAGCGACCATTCAAGTAATTGACTCCCAGAGGATAGATCCATCAACTATTCTACAGCAACGCAAAAGAAACTAAGCAAAGACAAATGAAATATAAATCACACGAGTGGATAGATATTAAGCAAGTTGGGACTCAAGAATAAAGTCTATAGAAGATTAAATATTTAAAAATACAAATTTAAATCATGTGAAAGGAAACATATTCAATACATTGTAGTTTGCTACTCATAATCGCTAGAATAAGATGTGTGTTGCTAGTGAATATGCTGAAAATAACTTAGTTTCAATAAAAGTAGTATAATAGGTTTAGAAATTAGGATTTTGAGTTTAATTACTTGTTGGCTTGTAACAATTTTCATTATCCCCAAGGCCCAAGAAAAAATTTAATGCTTTATTTGTCACGACCCAAAATCCGTTAAAGGTCGTGATGTCGCCGGACACCACTGTCAGGCAAGCCAACACTAAATAGTTAATTAAATTATCATTTCAATATTTTGGAAATCATAAATTTCCTTCAATTTAACTAGTAAAAGATGAACTTTCCCGAATAAATAATAATGTTTTCCACTTTCAATACTAAATATCCCACATTCATCCCAGAACCCGGTGTCACAAGTGCATGATCATTTACTAGGAAATAAAATAAAATAAAAAATAGCATCTGTCTACAAATTTGGACAGGAAAGAAAATAGAACCACTCTGAAGGAGACTCTGCTGGCCGCGGATGGCAACATGGAATACATCTCACCTAAGTCCCCGTATAAACCACGTTGTTGCGCCCACAAGGCAACTGAGCATACATGTGCATGTACAACAAAATGTACAACAAGTGTAGTATGAGTACGAAAACAATGCGTACCCAGTAAGTATCCAGTCTAACCTCGAAGAAGTAGTAACAAGAGGTCGACTGACACTTACTAGTGGTCCAATAATATCGGTACAGTAAAGAGGTAAATAAATATGAGGCAGAGTAAATAAATAAATTAAATAAACATAAAGATACGTGATACAAATTCTCCTCTTTACTCAACCTTCCCATTAGAAATTCCCTCCTTAACCGGAGCACACACATAAAGGGTGTACTGAACCTCATCAAGTAGATTATCATAAATTCAAATCCGAAAAATTCACGGATACACTGGCTGCATGCCGAATACTACGCACGATTCCATAAGGATATGATATAGAAAATGCCGAGGCGTACGGCCCGATCCAACATATAAATAAACTGTGCCCTGCCGAGGGTCGAACTGCACGAACCATAGATGCATCTATTAACCTGCCGAGGCGAATGAGAGTGTGGTACATAGATCCTGCCAAGGCGAACGACCTAATCCCATAATATTGAAATACAAAATCCTGCCGAGGCGGACGGTCCGATCCCATAAGAGTAGTGGAAATTTACGCCGCTCGCGAAATATAATTGCGACGCGATTACACATAGAATTTCTCAAATAATAATTATTATAATACTCTTTAATTATTTTCAACATATGAAATCCAAATGAAACTTTCAAGTCCTGAAATCCTCTCTTTCAACTCCTTTCAAGGCATTTAATAAACATACTCAATCTAAATTCCTTTCAAGACAAGTAAATAACAGGATTAGATAACGGTATTAGCAAATCATGGTGTAAGCCTAGAACTACCCGGACATAGGCATAATAAGTAGCTACGTACGGACTCTCGTCACCTCGCACGTACGTAGCCCCCACAAATAGAAGCATGTAATAATTTAGTTCGCCTATGGGATTAATTTCCTCTTACAAAGTTAGAAAGGAGACTTACCTCGCTCCGAAGCTCCATAACCGGCTCCCAAGCCCTTCCGATGACTCGAACAGATGCTCAAAACTCCAAAACTAGTCAATAAATGTGCAAGCCAATAAAAATATACTCTAATACTCTCAACAATTCAATTTAAAACCATTTCCAACTCCGTTCCAAAAGTCGATAAAATCACCATCGGGCCCACTTGCCCGGATTCCAAAAATTTCAAAGATTAACTTTACCCATAACCTCACGAACTCAAATATATAATTTATTCTCAATTCCATGCCCAAATTCGTGGTCAAAATCCAAAAATTCCAAATTCTAGGTTTTCTACCAAAAACCCCACAATTTCTACTAATTTCCATGTTTAAATCCTTATACAAACCATGTATTTAACTTATAATAAGTGGGGATCACTTACCTTGAGTTGCTTGATAAAAATCTCCCCTTGAAGCTCTCCAAAATCGCACAAACCAAATGAAAATGGGAGGAAAATGGCCGAATCCCGTCTTTAAATTGACACTGCCCAGCACTGCCCTTCTTCGCGAACGCGGCACATGCCTCGCATTCGCGAAGCTCAACAACCTCACCCCCAGAAATCCCTCTTCGCGTTCGCGACCCCATGACTGCGTTCGCGAAGACCAGCTACCCTGACCCTTCGCGTTCGCGTTCCCTTCTACGCGTTCGCGTACCAGCTCCCCCTTTTCTTCTTCGCGTTCGCGTTGCCTTGGCCGCGTTCGCGAAGGCTTGACCAGATCTTGCCTCGCGCTCGCAAAGGCCAAACTCGGCAGCCCCATAAATCCCTCTTCACGAATGCGGGACTTCTTTCGCGTTCGTGAAGAAGGAAACAAGACACCAGCAACAGCAGTCCAAACAGCTCCAATTGATCCGAAACCACCCCAAAACACACCCAAGGCCCCCTGGAGCTCGACCAATCACACCAACCAGTCTCATAACCTAATATAAACTTGCTCGAGGCCTCAAATCACATCTAACAATGTCGAATTCATGAATCGCACCCCAATCCAAGCTTAATGAACTTTAGAATTTCAAACTTTTACATTCGACGCCGAAACCTATCAAATCATGTCCGATTGACCTCAAATTTTGCACACAAGTCTTATTCAACATTACAGACCTACTCCAACTTTCAGAATCGGAATCCGACCCCGATATCAAAAAGTCCACTTCCGGTCAAACTTCTCAAAAACCTTCAAATTTCTAGCTTTCGCCAAATGACCCCGAAATGACCTACGGACCTCCGAATCCACTTCTGGACGCGCTCCCAATACCATAATCACCATACGGATCTATTCCCAGACTCGAAATCCCAAACAGACATCGATAGCATTGAAATGCACTTCAACCCAAATTGATGAAATTCTTCCAAAATGTTAAATTCCACAATAAGCGCTAAAACGCTCCCAGGTCATCCAAAACCCGATCCGAACATATACCCAAGTCCGAAATCATCATACAAACCTGCTGGAACCTTCGAATCTCGATTCCGAGGTCGTTTACTCGAAAAATCAACATTAGTCAATTCTTCCAACTTAAAGCTTCCAAAATGAGAATTTTCTTTCCAAATCAACTCTGAACTTCCGAAATTCCAATTCCGCCCACGCGTACAAGTCATAATAACTGAGGTGATGCTGCTCAAAGCCTCAAACTGGCGAATGACACGCTAGAGCTCAAAACGACCGGTCGGGTCGTTACATTCTCTCTCACTTAAACATACGTTCGTCCTCGAACGAGCTAAGAACTGCTCTAGAGTTGTCTGAAATTACTGTTTAACACCTCGTGCACCTACCCGTGCTACCACAACTCAGTTGAGCATATTAGCCCGAGCTAATCTGAAGATTTTCCCTTTTACTTAGCCAAATAGGCCTTAGAGCCCAATTCCGACATCCGGAATTCACTGCCAGGCCTGCTTCCGTCGTACGAACACCGTATGAATCTCTATACGATGCACCAATACATGATTGCACCTAGCCGTGCTACCACAACTCAGTTGAGCACATTAGCCCGAGCTAATCTGAAGATTTTCCCTTTTACTTAGCCCGAGGTAATCTGAATCCACACTATGCACTGCATAACTCACATGACCATAATAACATCCTCTGGTAACAATAGCCAAAATTCATAACCAATCGTCGAGTCAACAAATCGCTGAGTCTCTCCTCTTGATAGGGACCATTACCTCATTATGAACCAAATAACGATATTTGCTCTTTAATATGCTTCACATAATTCGATCGCACTGATCCCAGGTCTAATAATCTCGTCTTACCCAGTATAAGTTGTTCAGGAAATAAGCTACCTCAGACGCTGCCAAAAGTCTCATATGATGCCTCAATGTGCCAATAAGCTACAAACTCGAACGTGACACATAAGGAAAACAAACTCTGGAAAGAGTTACTCAGCCTACGTAACTAGTTAAACAACCGAAAAGATGTTATTAACCTTCCCCCAAAAATGAGAAATAAAACACACAAGAATAGATATAGGGGACTGTACTCAACATCACGCTGTTGTGGCGTGTAACCCGATCCAACCATGATATCCGTGGCGGCGTGTCACCCGATCTAAACAATGTACCCGTGGCGGAGTGCCACCCGATCCACACATAATAACCAATAAGGAAATACTTACCGAGCTAAAGCATCATAGCTACGAGATACCCAAATATCGACCATAAGCACGCCTAGTGCGTAGTACCATCCCTGGGGAGACATATAGCGCCATACGCCACAAAACTCAAGACAACTAGGGTACAATAAATGACCTGTATCTTGAAACCATCATGCTCTCACAACACCACAAGCTACACAGGATCTCAATACGAGTGCGAATAATCAAACCACCTCATAACCCATACGGCACAATAGAGTATTGCATGAAATAGCTGACAACAGAAGTAACATCCAAGGCCCAAATGCTCCTCCGTAAACAACGCTATGCCGAAATGAACGCATCCAGCCTGATATAAAGCCCATACTCATATTTAGATCCATCCACGGACCTCAAGGCGATTCTGATCGTACCGTACTAGGCTAATAACCTTTCAAGAGTCCATAATAATCTTTTTTTCCATAAGACACAAGAACAACCATCACACCGGAACAAACTTCCACAGTCCACACCCAAATGCACCGCCCGCCCTAAATCCTCAAATTAGCGATATTACCACAATCTTCACACTTGGTTTTAAATCTTCAATCAATCAAGTGACTACATGTCACACTTATACAATCTTCCCATGGGACACGCTTCCAGACCTTCCGCACCAGGTAACAAGCCTGCACATCATACCACCGACGACACTAATTTTGTAAAGCAAATCAAGAATCTGCAACCAGTACGCAAAGCCTCTTACACAAGACACCAATCTCAGGTGACGTTGAAGGCAATACCAGCTTACTCTAAATATCTAAATTCTTTTCCTGCTCATCCGAGCTCGTGACATCCTTGTCAACACCGAACTGTAATCTTGATCCTCAACTTCCAAATTTCATACCGCTTACTGCACCTAACATGCCAATACGTAATAGTACAGAAATTTTCACCATGACTCCTGAACCATTAGTAGAACAAACACTTCATCATATAGAAACCTTTTACTTAAGTCCTTTCAGAAGAATCATTGCAACACGTGACTGAATTCCTATAACTACAGAAAATATCATCCTCTAGTAGTGGTCTAAATCACCATAACTCTTTTGGGATCCATCTACACATAACATGCCATAATACTCGAATGCCTCCAAATAAAATCAATCACCGCGGCTATCAAGCCTCGCAAATATTGCTTCAAATCATGTATATAACTTAACCATACTACGGACTCAAACTCCTTAGGCACCGCACTTTAACTGTTGAATTCACTAGGGCCGTTGTTGAGAGTCACCTACTCTGACTTGGTCCCGAATATAATCAACTACAAGGCTCTACTATCATATGAACACCCTCTCAAAGAAGCATCCGGCCGAATCACTTTCCTTGTAAATCACCTCCACACGAAGCATAAATCCTGAACCTTCCTAAAGCCTGAACATGGATCGATAAGGCCAATTGTAGCACACATTCCTCAAATCCTTTGCTCAAATCGCTACTGATGTTCTCTTTCCTTATTCTTAATAACCCACCAATATGCCGATAACCAGAAACCTCACAAGTAGATAACCACGCAATCAATCCGTAGGCGGTGGGGCTCTCCCACTTAGCTTGAAGCTACTATTGCATAACTCTGGAACCCACCAAGATTCTTTCTTCTTCGTTGGCCTGATCTTGCACAATCAACTCGCCAAATTTCTCGAAATCCTTCTGCCTTTCATGAACACTTTAAATTTCCAGCCATATTTATATATCCGACCTATTACTGGATAGCCAGTATAATTCTTCGTAAAAGCTTTGTCAACACGACACGACCGCTAACCTGCTCACAGGAGATAACCTACATGTGGAAATTACATGCCGACATCTTCCAACATCACTGCACTGGGCACAATTACTACAAAATCAGTAACCCATCCTAAGCCCGTGCTCATCCACCAGCTGTACAAGTCCGTTCACTTCTCATGGACATCAACTAAACGTGCGACAATATCTTCCAATCCAAAGTCATGTTGTATCCTTCTTCATATCAAGCAACTCCTTTCTGTCGCATCCAATCTCCCGTCGTAGAATAGCCAATATTCCAAATTAAGTCTGTAGACCAGTCACTGACCACCATGAATCCCAAATCACTCTAACTTTCCTCAAGGCGTGCATCTATCCTACCACAGAACTCATGTGCTACTCTGCCACTTTCCCACTTTAGTCAAACTCACTCCTTTAAGCAACTATTCGACTACTGTTTCTTACTCTTGGACTTCTAAAAGTTAACCACTGTTAGACACCTCCCTCACGTCCTTTCTCATCCTTCGCCGCCCAGTTGTTGCCTTAAGTCAAAATCCTCTCCGTAGCATTTGAACCAATAGATCGCTACTAACTTAAAACCTTTCTGAAGATCATCTTTCTCGAGCCGTCAACATTAGAAATATCTATTCGATTCCAAAATTGCTGCATTCCGCTATCTCTGACGACTGTTTTCCTAGCACCATCTCACACCACATCACAGATGAAAATTCCACCACGCTCGAAAATACCAAGTCTTGTTACCTCATCAACCTAAGCTTGAACATTCATAGTCCGACTGCCTTTCCTTCGCCAAAATAAAATACTGAATCTCTGGATCTTACACTGAGTAAACATCCTTCCAAGTCATTCACTGCTTCGACGCACAAACAAACATTCTACCATTACACCACACTGCGCGATAGCGACGAACGAATCTTCATAACAATCAATGCCAAATCTCATAACTTTAGGTAGTATCGATATTGAGCTGAAACGACAGGACGACCTTCCGCATGGCGACGACAATAGCCCAATCAAATACGCAGGGAGAAACATCCTGCATCACATCTTTAGTACCATTACGATTCCTCGGTTCCCAATCGATAGCAAGCGCTTCACGTCGCATAAGATTGAATGAGAAGGACATGAAGGCATAAGCCTCAAAGAAATCAAAGTGCACGATGAGGAATCAAGAAGGGACATACTCCTAACAACCCTATAGCCTCTCGAAGATAAGTACAGACGTCTCCGTACCGATCCGCAAGACTCTACTAGACTTGCTCATGACTCGTGAGACCTAAGTGAACCTAGTGCTCTGATACCATGTTGTCACGATCCAAAATCCGTTAAAGGTCGTGATGGCGCCGGACACCACTGTCAAGCAAGCCAACACTAAATAGTTAATTAAATTCTCATTTTAATATTTTGAAATCATAAATTTCCTTCAATTTAACTAGTAAAAGATGAACTTTCCCGAATAAATAATATGTTTTCCACTTTCAATACTGAATATCTCATAATAATCCCAGAACCTGATGTTACAAGTGAATGATCATTTACTAGGAAATAAAATAAAATAAAAAATAGCATCTGTCCGGAATACAAATTTGGACAGGAAAGAAAATAGAACCACTCTAAAGGAGACTCTGCTGGTTGCGGATCGCAACATGGAATACAGCTTACCTAATTCCCCGCATCAACCACGCTGTTGCGCCTACAAGGCCACTGAGCATACATGTGCCTGTACAAAAAAATGTACAACAAGTGTAGTATGAATACGAAAATAACGCATGCCCAGTAAGTATCCAGTCTAACCTCGAAGAAGTAGTAACGAGAGGTCGACTCTGATACTTACTAGTGGTCCAATAATATCGGTACAGTAAAGAGGTAAATAAATGTGAGGCAGAGTAAATAAATAAATTAAATAAACATAAAGATACGTGATACAAATTCCCCTCTTTACTCAACCTTCCCGTTAGAAATTCCCTCCTTAACCGGAGCACATACATAAGGGTGTAGTGAACCTCATCAAGTAGATTATCATAAATTCAAATCCAAAAAACTCACGGATACACTGGCTGCTTGCCGAATATTACGCACGATTCCATGAGGATATGATATAAGAAATGCCTAGGCGTATGTCCCGATCCAATATAATAATTAAATTGTGCACTTCCGAGGGTCGAACGACACGAACCATAGATGCATCTATTAACCTGCCGAAGCGAACGGTCCGCTCCCATGAGAGTGTGGTACATAGATCCTGCCGAGGCGAACGGCTCGATCCCATAAGAGTGAAATACATAATCCTGCCGAGGCGAACGGCCCGATCCCATAAGAGTAGTGAAAATTTACCCAGCTCGCGGAATATAATTGCGACACAATTACACATAGAATTTCTCAAATAATTATTATTATAATATTCTTTAATTATTTTCAACATATGAAATCCAATTCAAGTCCTGAAATCCTCTCTTTCAACTCTTTTCAAGGCATTTAATAAACATACTCGATCTAAATTTCTTTCAAGGCAAGTAAATAACAGGATCAAATAACGGTATCAGCAAATCATGGTGTAAGCCTAGAACTACCCGAACATAGGCATAATAAGTAGCTACTTATGGACTCTCGTCACCTCGCGCGTACGTAGCCCCCACAAATAGAAGCATGTAATAATTTAGTTCGCCTATGAGATTAATTCCCTCTTACAAGGTTAGAAAGGAGACTTACCTCGCTCCGAATCTTCATAACAGGCTCCTAAGCCCTTCCGACGATTAAAACCGATGCTCAACGCTCCAAAAATAGTCAGTAAATGTGCAAACCAATAAAAATATACTCTAATACTCTTAACAATTCAATTTATAACCATTTCCAACTGCGTTCGAAAAGTCGATAAAATCACCATCGGGCCCACTTGTCCCGATTCCAAAAATTTTTGAAGATAAACTTTACCCATAACCTCACGAACAAATATATAATTTGTTCTCAATTTCATACCCAAATTTGTGGTCAAAATCCAAACATTCCAAATTCTAGGTTTTCTACCAAACCCCCCACAATTTCTACTAATTTCTATGTTTAAATCCTCATACAAATCATGTATTTAACTTATAATAAGTGGGGATCACTTACCTTGAGTTGCTTGATGAAAACCTCCCCTTGAAGCTCCACAAAATCGCACAAACCAAATGAAAATGGGAGAAAAATGGCCAGTCCTGTCTTTAAATTGACATTGCCCAGCACTGCCCTTCTTCGCGAACACGGCACATGCCTCGCGTTCGCGAAGCTCAACAACCTCACGCCCAAAAATCCATCTTCGCGTTCGTGACCCTATGACCGCATTCGCGAAGACCAGCTGCCCTTACCCTTCGCGTTCGCTTTCCCTTCTACTCGTTTGCGTATGCCAAATGACCTTAGGTCTAACTCCCCCTTTTCTTCTTCACGTTCACGTTGCCTTGGCCACGTTTGTGAAGGCTTGACCAGCTCTTGCCTCGCGTTCTCGTCTATTGCCTCGCGTTCGCAAAGGCCAAACTCAGCAGTCCCATAAATTCCTATTCGCGTATGCGGAACTTCCTTCGCGTTCGCGAAGAAGGAAACCAGACACCAGCAACAACAGTCCAAAACAGCTCCAATTGATCCGAAACCAGCCCGAAACACACCCCAGGCCCCCGGGAGCCCGCCGAATCACACCAACCAGTCTCATAACCTAATACAAACTTGCTCAAGGCCTCAAATCACATCCAATAACGTCGAATTCATGAATCGCACCCCAATCCAAGCTTAATGAACTTTAGAATTTCAAACTTCTACATGCCGTAACCTATCAAATCACGTCCGATTGACCTCAAATTTTGCACACAAGTCTTATTTAACATTACAGACCTACTGCAACTTTCGGAATCGGAATCCAACCCCGATATAAAAAATTTCACTTCCGATCAAACTTCTCAAAAACCTTCAAATTTCTAGCTTTCTCCAAATGACTCTGAAATGACCTACGGACCTCCGAATCCACTTCCGGATGCGCTCCCAATACCAGAATCATCATATGGAGCTATTCCCAGACTCGTAACTACAAACGGACATCGATAGAATTGAAATACACTTCAACCCAAATTGATGAAATTCTTCCAAAATGCTAACTTCCACAATAAGCGCCAAAACTCTCCTAGTTCATCCAAAATCCGATCCGAACATACGCCCAAGTCCGGAATCATCATACGAACCTGCTGGAACCTTCAAATCCCGGTTCCGAGGTCGTGTACTCAAAAATTCAACCTTAGTCAATTCTTCCAACTTAAAGCTTTCAAAATGAGAATTTTCTTTTCAAATCAACTCTGAACTTCCAAAATTTCAATTCCGCCCACGCGTACAAGTCATAATACCTGAGGTGAAGCTGCTCAAAGCCTCAAAGCCTCAAACCTCCGAACGACGCGCTAGAGCTCAAAATGATTGGTCGGGTTGTTACATTATTATTCTTAAACTTTAATATATAAATATATTTTTTCTATGTAAATTTTTCGGCGCGGTTCGGTAATTTTTTTGATTTATTTCATAAAATAAAAAAAATCTATCCTAATTATTGGTACGGTTATAGATTTATATAAAAACCTACGAGTTTATTAAAAAGAAACCTAAAAATCGGTTCGGTGTGATACAATTCGGTCGGTTCAGTTTTCTAAATATCCATTAACACCCCTATTACTAATTATCAATATTTTCTGAAGATATATATAATATATACATGGAATTATATACATAGAGTTATTGTTGAACTTTCCAAATGCCCGCCGCTGTGTATATTTCAAGTTATATGAAGTAACTAATTTAGAGTTAAAAGTTAATTGGTTAACTGGTTTCGTAAACTAGAATAGCAAAACAAATTGATTTGAACACAAGCAATTTTGATATTTTATTCATACTTAACATAGGAGTCAAATATATTCATTTTCTTTCGAAATTTCAATAAAGAGTAATAATTGTGAGGAGTAAAGTGACCTCTGGTCATTTATGTTGACTTCACAGATGAAAAGTCTAAAAATATCCGGCTTGTTATAAATAGAATTTATTTAAGGTGAATGTCTATATTTTAGAGAGATTTTAGGGTTTGTTACTTTGTGGCTAAGTCACTTTTCCCCTATAAATAGAGGGGGTTCTATTCCATTATAAATCGTCCTTAAATCAATAAGAATTCTCTCTCTACTTTTCTATGCAATACCCTTCATCTTCTTTTATTGTTCTATAACACGTTATCACCACGAGACTCCAACCAATTGAGTAGAGACTTTGGGATACCTGCATGGTGCTCAATTATACATATCATATTTAGCATAATGATTGTCACTTGCTCCATGAACTTCCCTCGGGAATAAATTCTGGATTTAAGGTAAGTATTTTACCTTATTTTTCTCTTTTAAATTCTTGAAATTCTATATTTGATTTTACATACAAGCAAGGACAATAAACTTTGTTTATAACTCAAATAGACTTTGTAAAATTACTATGTCTTACCTTGGTCAAATTCATGTATGATTATGAGCACAAGAAGTGGAAACCCGTCCCATTAAATTTGCTTCATTCTCGTTCCCTTAAGAGAATATGGTAGCAATATGTAATAAGTCTGAAAGAAGACAAAACTATTACCATAAAGGTAACAATGGATGTGGACGTGACAATAGACGAAATTATAATCGCCATCATTGTGGTAATGAGAATAATAAGGATTCTCAAAATAATCCGTCATTATGTGAAAGTAATGTTTGTAATTGATTTGACATGAGATTTTGTAAAGCACATATAGATGATTATGGTCCATTCTTGATATGAATGTGACAACATGTGATTTATGAATACATATTCATTCTTTGAAGAATATGAACGTGCTAGTGGTAGTGAATATACCACTCTCATCTCTAGAAGGAGGTTTGAGATTAAAAAAGAAAATAATTTTATTATTATGGCATGAATAGTCATTGATAACGTGCCTATTGTGATTATGCCAAAATATTATGGCAATGTGATTATTACAGGGCAAAATTAATGTAAGCAAAATATCTTGCCTATACTGATTTTTGACCATGACCATAATGGTATAACTTCTCCTTGAAAGAGATATTCACCATATGTATGTGTAACGACTCGACCGGTCGTTTTGAGAATTAACATCCCATTCGCAGGTATAAGGTCATGAGCAGCTTCGTATTATGTGTTACGACTTGCGTGCATGGCCGAGTTCAGTTTTTGGATGATTCGAGACCAATTTGGAAGAAGGATTCTTGTTTTAGAAGCTTAGGCGGTAAGAGTTGACCGGAGTTTTGACTTTTGTATAGACGACTCTGAAATAGAATTTTTATGGTTTCAATAGCTTCGTATGGTGATTTTGGAGTTAGGTGTGCGTCCGGATTTGGATTTGGAGGTCCGTAGAGTAATTTGAAACATTTCGGCAAAAAAAAAACTGGAAAGTTGAAATTTTGAAGGTTAAGAGGTTTGACCAAGAGTTGACTTTGGTGATATCAGGGTCGGAATATGATTCCGGAAGTTGGATTAGCTCCGTTATGTCATTTGGAACTTGCATGCAAAATTTGACGTCATTCAAGGTTAATTTGATATGTTTCTGCATGAGTTTTGGAAGTTGGAAGATTTAAAAATTTATGAGTTCAATTTGTGGTGCGATTCGTAGTTCCGACTTTGTTTGATGTGGTTTGAGGTCTTGATCAGGTCCGCGTAATATTTAGGAATTATTGGTATGTTTGGTTGGGGTCCCGGAGGCCTCAGGTATGTTTCGGGTGAGTTTTGAACAAGTTTGGGCATTTCGGCACTTTGATGGTGTTCTGGAGCAGCTGAAGTGCGGAGGGCAGATTTTTGAAATGCTGATGTGTGGCCGCAAACTCCCGAAGTGCGGAGCTAGTGGAAAATGTGCGGACCGCAGAAATCCTCTAGCGGCCACAGAAAGGGGAATGTGCAGGTTTGATGGTCTGACTTCGGAAGCTTATATCTTTTAATCTATAAGGAATTTAGAGATGATTCAAAAATGTAAGTTGTAACCCTTTGAGTCTAGTTTCCAGAAAAGTAAAGTATTAATCATTTGGATATTTATATATAAAGTTATGGTCAATTTACTAAAGCCTGGTAGTGCAGATGCGGCTGAAGTACGACCGAACAATTTGGATTGCGGCCGTGACCTGGAATGTGCGGACAACAAAAAATATGTGCGGTCAGCGCTATGGAGGTTTGAGGTCTTGATCAGGTCCGCATAATATTTAGGAATTATTGGTATGTTTGGTTGGGGTCCCGGAGGCCTCAGGTATGTTTCGGGTGAGTTTTGAACAAGTTTGGGCATTTCGGCACTTTGATGGTATTCTGGAGCAGCTGAAGTGCGGAGGGCAGATTTTTGAAATGCTGATGTGTGGCCGCAAACTCCCGAAGTGCGGAGCTAGTGGAAAATGTGCGGACCGCAGAAATCCTCTAGCGGCCACAGAAAGGGGAATGTGCAGGTTTGATGGTCTGACTTCGGAAGCTTATATCTTTTAATCTATAAGAAATTTAGAGATGATTCAAAAATGTAAGTTGTAACCCTTTGAGTCTAGTTTCCAGAAAAGTAAAGTATTAATCATTTGGATGTTTGTATATAAAGTTATGGTCAATTTACTAAAGCCTGGTAGTGCAGATGCGGCTGAAGTACGACCGAACAATTTGGATTGCGGCCGTGACCTGGAATGTGCGGACAACAAAAAATATGTGCGGTCAACGCTATGGAGGTAAGATGTGGTACCATATAAACGAGGTTTTTTTCTCATCTTTCATTTTTGAACCTAGAGAGCTCGGTTTGTGGCAATTTTTCGTGCGTTTTTCAAGAAAATTTTGGGGTAAGTGATTCTAACTCGGTTTTGGATATATTACACGAATCCATTGTTATTTTCATAATTTAATTAGTGATTTGAGTTGGAAATTTGGGAAAAAATTGTAAAACCTTTTTAGACTAAATTTTGGAGATTTGAAAGGCGATTTAATGTCGGATTTGAGTAATTCTTGTATGGTTGGACTCGTTATCGAATGGGTGTTCAAATTTTATAATTTTGGTCAGGTTCCGAGGTGTGGGCCCGATGGTTGACTTTTGGGTTGACTTTTTATTTTTAATTAAAGGTTGAAACTTTATTTATTTTTTCCTATGAGTTTTATTTATGAATCAAAGTTATTTTGGTTAGATTTGAGCCGTCAGGAGGTTGTTTCACTCGAGAAGGTCAATTTAGAGTAACGATCTAGCTTCTTTGAGGTAAGTATCATGCCTAACTTTGTATGGGAGAACTACCCCTTAGAATTTGGGTCTTTGGTGCTAATTGTGTCATATGAAACCCGTGTACGCGAGGTGACGAGTACGTGCTCAAGCTTACTTGTGAGAATTTGACCGTTTAGGGCTATTAGGTTCTTATGTTCATTAGATATGAAATTGTTTTGTTATGTTAAATTTCCCATTTACTAAATTCACCCTTACGTGTCTTAATTGGAATTAATTTCTCCATGTCTTACCCTTATTATCGATTAAACTCTTATGTTCCTTAACTGAAGTTGTTGCTTCTTTTATTACTATGCTATTCTTTCCGTAGTTGCTTATCCTTGATTGAAGTTATTATTATCTTTCCCATGATCTGATTATCCTTAATTGAGTTTTTTGAATCTCTTTCGTAATATCTCAACCCTAATTGAAGTTTTGTTATCCCTTATCATTGTTGTCTTACCCTTAATTGGGGCCATTGATTTACGTTATCCCTCTTATCATTGAATTGTACTTATGTGGAATCTTTGCTACACAGTATCTCTTCTTTGCTGAGTTATTGCTATATTGTACCATTATTTCCTGTTGTGTCTTTCCTTGTGAGCTCGTTCTTCCGTCTCTTTGTGTTCTGGAGTTCTTGAGTTGATTTACTTGCTGTATTCTTGTGCTATTGCCGTTGTTGTTGTATTCAGTGTTGTGTGGCACGAGGTTTCTGCCGTGCAATTATTATTGTGTCACGAGGTTTCTATAGTGCAGTCGTTATTGTTGCACGAGGTTTCTGCCATGTGGTTGTTATTGTTTGCACGAGGTTTTTGCCGTGCCGTTGTGATTCATTTATGATTTCAGATTATGAGACGGTACCTTGGGAGGGCTCTATTGTTTTTTTCCCTTTTTTGTGCACTTGTCTTTGATTTTTGTTTTCCTTAGCATACTACTAATTAATTTCCTCCGTGTTGCTCTATTTGCTCAGTTATATATAGCTAATCTTGTTGTGCTTGTCGTGACATCCATTTCATTGCTGTCTTATTTACACTGTATATTTCGTGGTGATCGTTTCTTATGTGTCATTCCTTATCTCTACCCATAATTGTGGACTTGAATTGTGGTAGAATACTTGCACAAGTATACACGTAGATGAATCACCCATATCAGTTTAAGGAGATGAGTCTTGGCGTTATTGACCATTACATACACTCTTGTCTGCTTGCCTTCTGTGTGAGAGTTGTCCTCTTGGCACGTGGGTCGTCCGTACGGTTATGAATTGAAATGTGGGCACAAGGTGCCAAGTGAGTAGGGTTCAAGAATTGGGAACCGTGAGATATGATTTTGAGGTTCGGTACCTCATGAAAATGCTTGAACAAATCTGGTATGAAAGTGGTTGTTCTTATTGAGTTGTTGCCCTTTTTTTTGATTTCATGGGACTTAGACTATGTCCAGCTTACTCTACGGCATTATTACTTGACTGCTTCCTGTTGAATATTGTTGTTATTGGTGTCTCGTTGCAAGTATTGTTTTGTATTCCTTATCCTATTTAGCTTTATATTAACATTATTCCGTTATTAGTTCACCTTCATACTTGTTCAGGATGTTTAGTCCGGTAGATGTCTTGACTGTCCCTCGTCACTACTTCATCGAGGTTAGTCTTGATACTTACTGGGTACCGCTATGGTGTACTCATACTACGCTTCTGCACATATTTTATGTAGATCCAGGTGCCACAGTTCTTGATGATTATTAGCTGGCTGGTCGAGCTGTGGAGACTCAAGGTAAACCTGCCATCGCATTCGCAGGCCTCGGAGTCACCTTCTGATATTTCCATTGTACTATTTAATTGTATTCCGAACAATCGTATTTTAGAAATTTTCTAGTAAACTCAGTAGAGCTTATGATTTCTATTATCGATTTTGGGATTGTAAGTTGTGTATAAAGATGTCTATTTCATATTTATCAGTTGATGGTTAAATTCTTCTATTAATTCAGTAAGTGTTAGGATTAACTAGTCTTAGAGACTAGGTGCCGTCACGACATCCTACGGAGGGAAATTGGTGTCGTGACAGTATGTTGATGAATATATGGTAGTACAAAATTAATTGAAAGCTCTGGAAGAGCCAATTGTACTATTTTGGAGAAATAAAATTGATTATCAATAAGGTATTGAATCGTAGTAAGTCTCAAAGAAACTTATTGAGTTTCTAATATATTCGTGAAAGCGATTGGTTATATTGAGACTATAAATAAAGGAAAGACTTGATATCTTCTACTACTACAACTTGTAGCGGGCTAACATGTATGTGAAAAGCTACCCGCTTTATTCTTTATATTGTACTACACAAATAAAATAATACCACAATAAAGTAGAAGTTTATTGATATAAAAACGATATCATAATAAACTTGGAGTTTATTGATAATTGCAAACGTCATGGTGTAAACTTGAAGTTTATCAATATTGATAATATTATCCAGTTGGCATATTGGTTTAGCCATGTTAGTTTAAGTATGATGTGCAAAAATAAAAGAGAATTCACATGGGTAATTATTAAAGAACTAGAAAGTTCTTTACAAATTCTCTTATTTTGGTTGTTCTCATTAATTAATAGACCAACTAAAATTGGGATTGAATCCCATGAATGCTGAAAATATCAAAGGTGAATATGGTCCCATTCACTTGCCATGTATACCACATAAGATGCAATTATGAGATGGTTACATGTACAATTATTATTAAATCGCAATCTAATATTTGCGAGGTAACTTGCTCAATAATTTAATTTCAAGCATAATTTTCATATTTTCTATTCAAGACAATTCATCTTGATAAGTTGTTTTACATCACAAATGGTTTAGCAAAATTATTTATTGAGTATCTCCACTTAATAGCTAAACTATTTCTTATGAGAAACAAAGTTATCTATATCAGTTTGATAAAGGTTATATACGAAATTATATTACATTGTCCCCTCACAAGTGGTACAGGGTCAGAAGCCAAAAAATTCCATCTTAGTATTATTAGTGTGCGGTGTATATTTTGATTAACACCATAATGCATAAAGGTGGGTTTCTAAAATTGAAGAAGCAAGTTAGTTTTTCTAATATGGTGGGAGACATGATAAATAGTTGAGAAAAAGTGATGTGCAATGAATTATCATTTGTACATCTAGATCCTTGAATACGATAATTTGAACTTGAAGTTCATAAAAGGATAATTCACCTGCAATATATTGCAAAGCATGGTAGACGCATTTGCTGATCCAAAGAAAGGAACTATATTCTCACTGCAAATGCTCCTATTAGAATAAGTCTTAGAAGGACAAAGTCTATGGTCACTTAAAGACTATAGATAAAATTCTTGATAAATAAAATGATCAAATGATCATAATAAGGAGACAAATGATCTAGAAGATCACATGATATAACACATCATAAAATCTTAGGAGGGGTTTAGATACCTGAAAAATATGAATTAAGAGATCTCTATGTTATGTCTTTATGAAAGAGGTTGGAACCGTTGTAAAATATTCGTCGACTACATCTACGATAATGCTAAATATATATGAGGATTGATGATAGGCTATAATTGCATATTTTAGTCGCTTATTACACTCGAATTTACTGTACTTTAATTGAGTTTGCGCTTTAATCGCTAGTGTTTTGCACTAATTGTGTGTTTTATGCCTTGTAGGTGTGATTCCGAGCTATATAGATGCTATGGAATGAATTTAAGTGATTTGAAGCTTTGAAGTCTGAGTAAAAGCTCAAGGAATTAAGCTGGGATCATGTTCGGAGGTCAAATTTGATAATTAAGTACGAACGAAGACTTGAGGAGGCATATTGCGCACTGTCTAGTAAAATAGATATAAATTTTTGCTCAGAACTCTATTTGGTCTCCACAATATATGGTTGGAAAGCTAACTCAAAGGGCTACAACTTTCATATTTTACGTTTTCCAAATTCCAAACGGAACAGGGTGAAAAACCGCGGTTTTGCCGTGACCGCGGTAGAAGATGGTCGCGGACAACTGAAGAATCAGAGGGCATGTTTGGCCGCGGTTCCACCGCGACCGCGGCAAAACCGCGGCAGGAAGCGAAAATTTCAGGGACTAAAGTGCAAAACATGGGATTTTAAGTCCTAAACCCTATATTAAACAAAGGAGGCCGGCCAAGAACAAGAAGAGGACATATTTTGGACACAAATTAGACCTAAGGAGGCGGAGAGACACTACTTTAGGGTTAGACAACACCCTTGGAGGCAAGAACACATTGGGAGCAAGGCGGAGAATTCTTCTACGAGTTTTTTCCTTCCTCTTCCTATTTTTTTCATTGTTGGTTATGACTTTTAGTATTGTAGTTTTACATACTATTATGAATAGCTAATTTGTTATCTAGAGTTTTGATAGAACCTTTTGTAGGATAAATTCTTGTTATGTTTTTATATAATTGAGCCATAGCTTTTCTCTATTTGTTCAACTACGTTTATATTGTGGTTGGTTGAAGAGCTCTCAATTAGCTGTGCCTATTTAGTATGCATAACTCGGGAGAGAGTGCATATTTAGGTAATTGTTGAACAACACCACTCCCAGAGTATATAAGGGATCAATAACCGAAGGTTTAAACGTGAGATTAGGGATAACGAAGCCTTGGGTGCGATCTGAAGTGAGCTGTATTAAAAGCCAACTAGCGTAGCTCGGGAGAGTGCGTCTAGTAAATTGTCGTAATTACTCGGGAGAGAGTTACGGTAATAAGAGTGCTCATGATCGATAGAGAATACTTAGGCGAAATTATAGAAGACATAGCGGGAAGGATTCCGACAATTGGGGAAATCATAAATCTAGACCTCCTTAATCTTTTCTCTAACCCTTAGTATATTTAGTTGTTAATTTACTATTTTATTGTTAGTTTATTAGTTAAACACAAGAATCTTAATATCTATAAGTTAGGAATTGTTCAAGCTTGTCTTCTTGGTGATAGTGAACAGCTGTAGCTAAACCTTAGTTCTCTGTGGGATTCGACTTCGGACTTGTAAACCGGATTATATTTGCAACGACCGCATTGTCCTTTTTATAAGGCATAGTTGGGCATGATCAAGGATCTTAAGTTTGGAGAAACGATTCAAGTAGAACTAAATGAAAGACATTTAGTTTTGGACCTGCAATTCAAGCACTTAAAAGTATAAAGTCAATGGTATGTATAATCACTTTATCTGTCTTATATGCCTAGCATGACATGAAAACTTGATATGCATCTAAAGTCAATTTGTATGGCTTATATGATAATCCCTAAAGGATTTAAATCGCCTAAACCATATAGAATTCTTGGTCATGGAGTACTACATTCTAAGTGCAATTTGTGCACATATGTATCTTGCTATAACTATGAGCATGATAATGTGATAGCGAGAATACATCTAGGGAGATATTGGAAAGGCCATTTCAGGACATTATATGGAGACATTACATATATACAAGAATGATGATTTCAAGGTGCAACATATTCATCCAAGTTAATATGGATGATTTATTTATCAAATGTCTACCAACGATCTTTTGAAGATGGTGCACAAGATTGGAATGCGAAGGCTTAAAGATGTGAATTAATGCTCTCATCAGGGGGAGTTAATACGTATATTACTCTTTTCCCTTACAAGTTTTTGTCCCACTAGATTTTCCTTGCAAGTTTTTTAATGAGGCAACTAAAAGGTGTATTGTTAGATATGTGTACTCCTTTTCTTTTCTCAGAATTTTTTTCACTGAGTTTTACTTTAGTTAAGGTTTTAACAAGGTACATTGTCTGTTGAATAGACATTCAAGGGACAATGTTATAAATAGAATTGTATTTAAGGTGAATGACTATATTTTAGAGAGATTTTAGGGTTTGTTACTTTATGGCTAGTCACTTTTCCCCTATATAAGAATTTCTCTACTTTTCTGTGCAATACTCTTTTCTTTTATTGTTTTATAACACGGCTCATATTTCATGCAAGTTAAAATTTAAATATGCGCAGTATATAAAAACAACATTTAAAATTAAGCAAAATACGAGGTCCTAAAATACCGATTAAAGAAACGAGGTCCTAAAAATGCAATTTTTTTTGTTTACTTTCCAACTCCCTCCCCCTTTTGTTGCCAATGTATTAACTGTATTACCCGTATTGGACGTTTTCCGTTTTCAAGACCCACACAAAATAATGGAGCAAAAACTGCTACAATTTTTACAGAAATGCAAAACTAGCAAACAATTGAAAGAGACTCATCTTCAGATTATTGTAAATAGCCTCATCAATAGCAACTTTATAGTGCCAAAGCTTATGTCTTTATCCTCAAACCTTATTTCACTTAACTATACACTCAACTTTTTTAAAACATTACAAAATCCTAATCTTATTGTATACAACACTTTGATTAAATGCTTCATAGGAAAGACACTGAAATATGCATTATATGCTTATAATCAAATGAGGGTATCAAATGTTACACCTAATAGTTTCACATTCACTTTTCTCTTGAGGTGTTGTGAGTCTTTTGAGTCTTTAGAAGCTGGCCAAGTAGTGCATGGTCACATTGTGAAGTTGGGTTTTGAGTCTAGTGTGTTTGCAAAGAATACCCTCATGGATTTTTATGCTAAATGTGGTGGGAATTTAGGCTCAGCTCGGAAGGTGTTTGATGAAATGCCTGATCGGGATGTTGTTTCGTGGAACACGATGATTGGTGGTTATATGATTCATGGTGATCAAGAACGTGCCCTTTGTTTATTCGAGGCTATGCCCGAGAGGAATGTTGTTACGTGGAATTCGGTTATTGCTGGGCTATTGAAGGCAGGGAACATGGAGTTGGCTCGTTCTGTTTTTAAGCGTATGCCGGAGAAAAATGATGTTTCCTGGAACACAATGATTTCTGGATGTGTAAAGTTAAGTGACATAGAAGCTGCTAGAGCTGTTTTTGATGAGATGCCGGAGAAAAGTGTAATCTCTTGGACTGCAATGGTCTCAGGATATGCTACAATTGGTGATCTTCAATCAGCAAGAAAGATGTTTGACCGAATACCAGCAAAAAATGTGGTTTCATGGAATGCCTTGATTGCTGGATATGTAAATAACCATATGTTTGATGAAGCTCTTTCAATGTTTCAGCATATGTTGATCGATGGGAGTTGCAAACCCAATCAGACCACTTTGATTAGTATACTCTCAGCTTGTTCACATTTGGGATCTCATGAGCATGGAAAATGGATTGATTCTTTTATAAGAAAGAACAAATTTGATGTATCAGTCCCACTAGGAAATGCTTTAATTGATACATTTGCAAAATGTGGAGATATGGAAAATGCAAAAGCCGTTTTCTTAAGGATGGCTCAGAGATGCATAATTACTTGGACTACAATGATATCAGGATTAGCAGTGAATGGGCACTGCAGAGACGCCCTAGAACTCTATGAGAAGATGTGCTTGGAAGGAATAGAGCCGGATGATGTTGTATTTGTTGCTGTTCTGTCAGCTTGCACTCACGGTGGGCTGCTAGAAGAAGGGAAAAGGGTATTTGACCAGATGGTGATTAAGTTTGGCATTAAACCACGGATTGATCATTATGGATGCATGGTTGATCTTCTTGGCCGAGCTGGAAAGTTTGAAGAAGCACTGAGTTTCATTAAGAGCATGCATTTGGAACCTAACGCAGTCATTTGGGCCACTTTACTTTCTGCTTGTAAAATTCATGGAAATGGGGAGTTGTTAGAGTCCTTAACCCGGAGGATCCTGGAGCAAGAGCCTGACAACCCAAGTTATTTGACATTGATAATGAACTTAAGCTCTTCTATTGGGCGGTGGCAGGATGCCTTGAACTTCCGTAGAGCTACTAGAGACAAGGGAATAGAAAAAATTCCTGGTTGTAGCTCAATCCAAATAGGAAATAGTGTCCATGAGTTCTTAGCTAAAGATACAAAGCACTCACAGAGGAAGGAAATCTATAGAATTTTAGGGTGTTTAAATGGACACTTAAAATTATGTGAGGTCGAATGAAATTTGATGGCTATGGTTTCTTAGAGATTCTAGCGATAGAAAGATTTTTCTATAATATCCATTTCTTGACAGCTACTTGAATATGCATGGTTCTGAAGCCTGTACAGAAATGAGTTAAGTGAGAGCTTAAAGATTATAGTTAGCGACCAAGTTGAGTTGTCGATTTTCTTCATGGGTTTAACCAAGTGGCACCAAGCTTGACCAGATTATGTTTTATGGAGCGTTTTGGACCAGGCACTATTGATATAACCCAGTCCATTCCTGTTGGATCTGTGATTAAAAATAATTATGCGGAGTTTTACAGTCATGAGAGGGTCCTCAGAAGCTGAAAATTTCGTCAAAAAGCCGAATCTTCTGAAGAAATATGGATGGGAGCATTCGGGGCAAAGCTCTCGTTGGCTAATAAATTATGGTACACTACTGTTTTCTCACTATCTTGTCTTCAGTTTTGCCCTCACTATCTTCTCATTGGATGTTCGTTACATGGATCAGACCTTCTTTGTCTGTTGTTCTTTCCCGTCTAAATTTTTAATATCAATTAAGTTTTATGAAATTCATTGTCATAGATCATAATCTTGTCAAATATTACAACTAGCTGATGCCGTTGCCCCTTAGTCCTTACTGTTCCAAGTTTTAACAGTCTATATGGTAAATATTATCATATTTGAAATATATTAAAAAAACTTAAAGGAATTAAAATGCAGTATTTAGACTGAGCAGAAAGGTCTTAATTTCGTATATCTTCTATACCATGCAACTCTCGACTTTAAATCATGCTAGTTAGAGAAAATACCAATTAATTCAGTTCCCTCAAATTCTCAATTCATCAATCCCTGAATTTTCATTCTTCCTTTAGCTCAAATACTTCTTGAACCAAGCAAAACTTGGTCAAACAGGACAACACAACACTTAAACTAACATTAACCAGACCTTACTCATGTTTATAGTATTTAAACTCTAAGTTAGTCATACCGGGAATATCCCCAGATAGGGCTTAGATGTTTATTCTTACAATTCTCAAAGATTTCATCATTAAAACCAAAATTCACCTCAACATTGTAGAAATCTTTAATATCCTTCTGCTTGTGCCCTCCACAATACTGAATTGCAGTACCTAGAGGGTGTTTGAAGCCTTAACCTTCATTTACCGCGTAGCAGTAGGGGGCTGCTCTAGTATTAAGTTTGCTAGTTCTTTTCTCAACCATGTTCGAAATACTATCTGAGACTTCGGGTGAGGCACAATAAAGTTGGGGCAACTAATGAGCAATCTACACAAGACATCTCTAAATAAGTAGTAACTTGCAATTCCTAAGAGCAGGTGTTAGTACCTGAATGTGACAACAAGGTACGATAAAGAAATCCTATGCACGGATGTCACTTGGTAACAAGTAGTCTTATCAACGTTAATTGACATCCTATGCAAGTACTTTGAGATTGCTTCATATTAATTACCTTTTTTCTTCTTTTTTCTTTTATTTATGTTGCTTCGGATATCTTTCAAGATCCTCTGTAATTTGAGTGAGTAGACTCTGATTGGTCTAGTGAGCTTGTACCGGGATTAATGTGCCAGTGTCTTTACAGATGACGTGTAACATGATTCAGCCCTTTTCTATATATGCTCTGTCTTAAAAGTTGATTTAAACAGGAAATCAAATGAAAATTGATAAATTTATTTAAATTCATGAAAGAATTGTGTTTAAAGATATCAAAAACTTAGAAACAAAAACAAATATTTAATACGAGATTAAAAAGTTAAGTTATTTGAACTTGTGCTGTTATGTGGATCCGAAAACCCAATTTGTTTAACGATGATTGGGAGACATCAGTGGCCATGGTGGAGGTGAACTTTTAACCTATATTCGTACGCCATGATAGAATTTATAACTCGCATTTGTCTTTTCAAGAAGCACTAATGCTTTTGAAAAGATTAGAGTATTTGATTAAAGATGATTTGCTTGTAGTCCTGGAGAAGATTAATCACTTTGTATTTCTTCTACTTTCCTCATCTTTTTTTCTTTGTTCCCTCCTTATTGTGATCCAATCCTAATGGTGCCAGCAACTTAGTTCATCTTATTCATTCGTTTCATTCACCTTCACTTGCCCGTTTGTTCTTATTCGAACTAATTAGAGATTGCAACATTTTTCCTCCTGGAAATATTCCTGAATCAAATTACAAGTAGTCCTAATATAACTTTTTTCTCCTTCCACAAAGGTACTCTAGGCCCTACAAATTCATTAAACATTAAACCAAAAAGAAAGGACTGCACGTAAAAGAGAGGATAGTGGTGCATGGAAAACAGAGTGGAATCTTTTTCTTTTTTTTTTTTACTGAAGAAAACAAAAATTATTGGTAATATTTAATACAATTTCCATTAGTGGGTATCTTTTTGTTCTTAGAATATCTTAATGCGGATGCTTTTGGTCTTTATGACGAAGTTCTATTAGAACAGTTTTCAGTACTTCTGATTTTGCTCCACTTTAAGCGGAAGATAAGGTTGAGTGAAATAAATATCAACCACCAATAAATCTCCTTTCTTTATTTCTTATATGCTCTCTGAATCCAGAGATGTTGAAGAAGCAAAAGAGAGGTGAGGCTTTGAGCGTTTAATTAAAGGTGAATCTCTTTTTCCCCCTAAATAGAAAATTTTAGTGATTATACATTTATAGTTAAAGGATGAAAGCAAGATTCCCACTCATGTGCAAATGAGAACCTTATTTTATCAATCTCATGGCATACGAGAACCTTCTATAATGAAAATACCCATATCTGGAAAAGTAGTTTTCTTTTTTGAAAAATAGTTATAAGATGACTAAAGTTATTTATCTCATTGTTTTATGGATTTTTTCCTTCAAGATACACTATCTATGAACTTGTAGAAAAATGACTGTTTCTGCTATATGATAAATACCTAGATGATTATTATTGTACCGGTCCACCTAGTCTCACCCTCTTCAACTTTACTATCCATGGCCAACGAAATTCAACATTAATTTGAGAAAACCTTGGGTGGATGAGCCCCTATTAAAGCAAACTCTTCTGTTCTTCTTCCTCTTGGCTTGGGTTTCACCCAAAGTTGCTTTGACGTATTGGGCTCCCGATGACTTGTAAATTTAACATAAGAATAAAACAACAACAATATACCCAGTATTATCCCACGCCGTGGGGTCTGGGGAGGGTATTGTGTACGCAGACCTTACCCCTACCTTGTGAGGATAGAGAGGCTGTTTCTAATAGACCCTTGGCTTAGGAAAGTATAAGCACCACATTAATGAAAATATAGACAAGAAGGGACAGTACCAAAAAGCCATATAAAAGTAGAATAAAAACAACAAGATAGTAAGGTGATCACCAATGAAAGAAAACGACAGATAGTCATAAAAACCTACTACCAACAGAAAGCGAGACTGCATGCCAATACTACTGTTATGAACACTCTAGACTACCTACTCTACTACCCTAATCCTCGACCTCCATACCTTCTTATCCAGGGTCATGTCCTCGGTCAGCTGAAGCTGCGCCATGTCTTGCCTAATCACCTCTCCCGACCTCTTCTTTGGCCTACCTCTACCTCTCTGTAGGCCCTCCAATGTCAACCTCTCACACCTCCTCACCGGGGCGTCTGTGCTCCTCCTCCTCACATGACGAAACCACCTAAGCCGTGCTTCCCGCATCTTGTCCTCAATAGAGGCCACACCCACCTTGTCGCGAATAACCTCTTTTCTGATCCTATCTAACATAAGACTCAAGTAATTATAACTTGAGTTCATACTGAATTAACATTATGGTTGAAAGAAGTGATTGAAAACTTCTACAGGTGAGTGTTTTTACAGATTTTAAAGTCAAATTGGATTTGACACAAGACTTTAGCATCGCAGATTGTGAATCCTATCATATTATTACTAGTTCAAAATTTATTAGTTTCATGGGTTGTTAACCCCTTAGCTGTATATTGTATTAGAGTCATTAAAGAGTCAATCGAGTTGATCAGATTGGAGTTTGATTGAGCAAATAGTATAACATAATGTGAGTGGTAACTTAACACATAACTAGCTTGGCATTTTTCTACATTGAATTAAACATAAGCTTGTGATAATTAGATTTGAGAACTTCAATAATATATGTGTTTATGAGCTTAATTGCCATATTTTTTACAAAGCATGCATTCTTGAGATAAAATGACAAGATTTTTGGTAAAGGTCAACCATATTTGAGTACATGAAATGATAATTGCGCATGAAAGCTGTACTAGTACTTTGTACTGTTCCAAACTAAATGGAAATAGCAATTCACAAAGTGCTGCTTGAACTTGGACTATTCCTTTTTTTTTTTTTTTGTCAAATCCTTTTATTTCTTCCATAATATAAGTATAGAAAATTAATGCTGAAGGAAAAAGTAAAAATATATTACAGCAACGGAAAAGCTAAAGTTCAAAATATGTTTTCAAGTCCAAACATTTAGATCACATATATGATTGAAAGAGATAGTGGGAAAATATTATGTGAAAAAATCCTGATAAGGAGCGTTTACCCTTTAATGGAACAATGGACGCGTATGTATTCGTCAGACCAGTGAATTCCGAACATCAAATGGTTATTTAAAAAGGACCAAATCTCCCATACTATTGCTACTGCAAATCATGCAAGTAAAAGACAAATTAGCCCCTTTTGGGTCTACATTAGACATATATAAACCCAGAAACCACTTGCTAGCCCTGCATCATATGCTCATTTCCAGTTTTGTAGCTTGAAGAGAGATGAGAGACATCAAAATTCTCCACACTACTTTCGGAATTTTAGGTGGGATTGTTCATTGTCCATGCATCTTCTTGTGCTTAGTCCTACATTTTTCTGGATATTGATTATTATACTCTTTTCCTTCTTTTACTTTTTTCCCTGGAATAGGAGATGTTTTTGGTTTATTACTCTTCATGGCGCCCATGTAAGAATTCTTCAAAATTTTCTTTCTTTTTCTTACGTGTGTGCGTGCTATTTTTGTCTTCCTTTTTGGTTTTTTTCCTCATCAAAGCTAAAAGTGACTAAATGATCAAATTTTGACACTACATACAGGATTACATTCAAAAGGATTATTAGGAAGAAATCAACAGAACAATTCTCTTGTATGCCTTATCTAATAAGTCTGCTCCAATGCTTGCTCTCAGCCTGGTAAGTTTCTTTAAGTAGCTCCACTGTAACTTGAAAACCATTAATGTTTCTCCTATTAATACTCTGTGTAAAATAAGTTTAGCATTGTTTTTCCTTTTTTCTTTGAGAAGTTATAGAGTTTAATTTAGGAATCTGACTTTTGGTGATTCAAACAGGTACAGTTTACCTTTTGTGTCACCAAACAACCTGCTGGTAACTGTCATCAGTGCCATAGGCATTGGCCTGGAGGCAACCTACGTGCTTATTTTCCTCATATTTACCCCCAAGAAAGGGAAGGCCAAGATCTGCGGATACCTCTTTGTGGTCCTTTCTATCTTCTCAAGTCTGGCCTTGGTTTCCATGTTGGCATTTCATGGCAATAAAAGGAAGCTCTTTTGTGGCTTTGCTTTTGCAGCTGCTTGTATTATGATGTATGGTTCTCCTCTCTCAGTAATGGTAAGTATTCTTTCTCTTACACATGCATGTTATGTCCTCCGTCCCATTTGATGTGAAGGTGTTTGACTAGGTATGAAATCTAACGAATTAAAGAACACTTTTGATATGTTAGCCAAATATATGTGAAGTACCAAACATATCCTTTTAAATGAATAATGGTGAGAGTTTCATATCTCTTCATTTTCTCTACCCTTAAACAATGAACTTTTATATCAAGTAGGTCACGACAAGTCATGTTATTAAGGGTAAAACAAAGATACTTAGTAAGCTAGCATTTGGACATAGATTTGGTTGAAACTTGAAAAATTGTTGAAGTTTTGTGAGTGGAAGAAATAGTTTTGCCCCAAAACTGGCCCAAACCAGTTTGTGGAACTTGATCAATTTTTTTTTTTTAAACCTATCAAATTCCATGAACAGACAATATTTTCAAACTTTTTTTTGAAAAAAAGTAGTCAAAATCTATGTCCAAACGGGAGGTAAATAGTTCCAAAAAAAAGTTGTCATAAACTAAAAATAAAAGTGTATTCCATAAAACTAAGTAATTATCCTCAATAGGGTACTAAAAACTATGTTACGCGGACTCTCCAAAATACTGGCGCCACCGTATCGGATACTCCAAAAACACACCACTTTCGGAGGATCCGATGCACACCCCGATGATATTTTCGGAGAGTTCGAGCAACATAGTAGTTGGCTAATTTATTATGTCAGTCTGTTTGTTATTCTCTGGTAACTATATCACTGATTTTATTTACATGTTTTTACTGTGGACTTAGGCCTGTTTATTTAAGATTACAATATTTGAATTTGAAAACATATTTAATTATTACTATAAAATAATTTCTTCTAAAATTGAGCATGGAATATTTAAGGATGCCTTTTATCTCAGCACTTGAATGTGTTTAATTTAAACTCACTTTAAGATTAATAAATATTAAATTCAAATAGAATACCAAGTAATAATTAATAAAATATTGAAGAAAATCTTAATTTACTTGGTGTTGTAAAAATTGTTTGATTAAGCACGCTCTAAGAGCTAGCGGTAGTGGGAATTGACGGTAATGCCGGTCGATCGTGATGGTTGAGAGGTGGTGCCTAACATCTATTGTATTTGATAGCGGTGGCTGGCTGGTGGAGGTTGTGCAGTGGTAATTGACGGACGTGGTTGTATCGGTGGTGGCCATAAGTGAAAGCTAGCTTTGCAGTGATGGTTGGCTGTGGAGGTGGTTGTGTGATGGAAATTGGCAGTGGTTAGGGGTGGTACCTGTGTGATGAAGGTGTGTTTGTAGTGGTGATGGTTGTATGTTGGAGGTTCGGGGTGGAGGTGGTTATTGGTGGAAATGACTGGCAGTGATAGTTATGCATGGTCGCTGATAGTGGAGCTGGTTGGCGGTGATGATGGTGGTAGTGTAATGGTAGTGGTAAAGAGTCACCTTCATAATTCATTAAGTACACGCGTTAATGATTTACAATTATGTACATGATCTGAATGAATTAGACAAATTTAGATAAAATAAGTGGCTTGAAAAAAAGAAAGAAACAAATAAGATACTCTTTTATGTTATTTTCTTTCATTCCTTCTCTTTCCCTTGGCAGAGGCTGGTGATCAAATCTAAAAGCGTGGAGTACATGCCGTTCTTCTTGTCTCTATCTGTTTTCATCAACAGTACTTCATGGTTAATCTTCGCCCTGCTTGGAAAGGACCCTTTCATTTTTGTAAGTAGCTTTTATTTTATTCAGTAACTTATACTTGGGTCATTTCATGACGAGAAAGTTAATAACATTGACAAATCTTAAGGTTAAATCTCACAAAACTGTTGTTTTATAGGTTCCAAATGCTGCCGGAACTATATTAGGAGCAGTACAGTTGATTTTATATGCAGTTTATCATGATAAAAAAGGAGAAGTCAAGAAAGACGAAATTAATGAATCAGTAGATCAGATGAGTACTGGGAAACTCCAAGACGAGAAGATAGTTGACATCCAAAATGAGAATGCAAATCCATAACATTCATATGTACACAAAGTTTCTGAACTTTTGTACCCATGTACTTGAAAAGTATTATCCTGTCTTAACTCTATTTGGAGCAAAAGTTATAGTCACTTGTCTAATGTCAAAATGAAAAAGGAGTTAGGTTCAAAAGTATAGAGAAAGTTCAATCCCTGTGTAATCTTTTCTTTTTAACTTTTTAGCAGCTTTTAGTTTTTCTGTTTTTATCTAATTTTCTTGTCAAGCTTTGCATATGTATATTTGAAGCAGTGCTTCGACTTTGAGTCTTCCTTTAAATAGTTAGAGAAGAGTTCTTACCAGGGGTGGGCCTACCGGAATTCAAACCGAAATCCGAATTTTTTGGAGTTTTAGTTTGGATTTTCGGATTACGGATTGGATTTTGGATTTCGGATTGGATAGTGGCTTTGGTACTTCGAATTTTTGGATATCCGAAAATCTGAAATTTTTATACTTTATATTTAGTCTATTATCCATATGCCAGTAGAAAATAAGTTTGATACCCTACCCATTAGAAATTATCTCATATATTCACTATTAATTACTAAGTTATTGTCAGAATAATTTTTATTTTGAATATGGTTTTACTATTGCTACTTCTTATCAGGCGTATTAATGTCTTTGTTGCATTTTCTTGATAATAATTTCATTACTTGAATATTTTATTTGGATGATTGCGGTGAGAATGAGTAACTTTTCAGGTAATTTAACATGAGTACTTCATTTGGATATTCATTTTTGTAAAAAGAAGAAACATCTCAACTTGTAAGTTCAAAACCGAAAATCCAAAATATCCAAACCGATTAATCCGAAACCAAATTTAAAAAATTCGATCCAATCCGAACTTATTTGGATTGTCATTTCTTCAATCCGAAAATCAAAAATACAAACTGAAAATTTAAATTCAATTCGAACTGTCCGAACGCCCGCCCCTAGTTCTTACATACTGTATCAAGCCTAGAGGGAATCGTTGGATTAGGAACAAGGAACGAGACCATACAAAAACCATCTCAAATTTCGATCTATGGATATTGTAATTAGAGATTGAACTTGGGATGAAAAGAAAAGCAAATCTGAAGTCTAAACAAATGGCAGCTTATTGTTTCATTGGATCTTGTAGGAAAGGATTTAGACAATATAATATTGTGGATGACAATGCAGGTTGGTTTTATGCTTTCTTGGTCAGTTTTCCATATTAATTTTTTTGGCATATTCTCTTCTCCTGAATGTGCTTTTGATTTTGGCTAAGCTTTTGGTCACTGGCCGACTTAACTTTAGTGATGAAAACATATGTAGTGCTTGAATTAGCTTTTGGCTGGTTGGTGAGTTATTCATCTGACCAATTGAATTACAAACTTTATGGTTCTTGATTCTATGGCGGAGCCAGGATTTTCATTAAGGGGGGTCAAAATATAAAGAAATAAACTCATCAAGAAATCAAGGCGTGTCATTATAAAGTATATATACATATTTTTTTTAAAATTACTGAGCTAAACAGTGTAATTTTCTGGCGAATGGGTGTCGGTTGACACCTCTTGGGTGCATGTGGCTCCGCCACTGCTTACACCAAACTAAACAATTTAGCTTTAACAATCATAAAAAAATAAATGTAAAATTACGTATTACCTCGTAATAGTTAAATGTATCAGTTTATATAAAAGATATATGTCTTGCATTCATTTATTTGTTGCAAATATTAGTTCAGTTCTTTTGATTTGTTTAAAAATATTTCTAGACGTATAGCCTTTTAACTTAATTAGATTTTGTATAACACTCCTTAAACCCATTCATCTAATCATTTCTTGTTCTTGTTGAATGATTTTATTAATGAATGAAATATTGTTTTTGTGCTTTGATTTTACACATAATTTGCCATGAGCAAAGAAACTTTTTTCTTTTAGAGGAAGTGTTGGATAACGATAGATGCTTTCATTGTCATGTGGTTTAGAGACACTAAACATCGCAAGCACAAAAAATAAAAATAAAAAAGAATCGCAAGCACAATAACAAAACAAAGTACCCATCAGGTGATGCAGTGTCAAATTATCAAATCCTGAAGATTGAGTAAATTTTCTCTTTTTCACTAAAATAATTAAATACATTTACTCGGCAGCTGAGTTGTTCCGACTCAATAAATGTAACGAAAAACCAAAAAATTATGCGGAAATATATGGATCAGGCTTTAGCTATAAAAGCTTTTATTGGTGGAAAATATACCTTTAATAGAATATTCTTCACTCACTATATTGTCATTGTTTCCGACAAGGATAGCACTTCCGTTTTGTTCCATTTTTCCGTTTAAAGTTATATAAGTAAATGTCATGGTGGGATTCAGTGTCATAAAATGAAAATCATAATATTGTCAAAAATACCAATTATCTTACGTTATTGCGTATCAAGTATGCTCCAGTTTGTTTCCTTGGATGTTAATCTAGTCAATTTACGCTATAATCTAGTCAATCCTGCCACGAATTTACTGAGACCTGTATGTCAGTAGAGGATTAAATATTTGACTTTTAGAACCTCTATGTACAAACAATGACGAGCCAAGAATTTCAGTTGACAATATAAAGAAGGAAATAAACAAAAAAAAGTTAAGGAAATTTAACATCTACTATATTTACATAAAAAAATAATAAATTTGACCTAGTATATATAGTATAATTTCTCGGCGAGTAGGCTACGGCTGAACCCCTTCCGCACCCTGGCTCCACCCATGATTACTGAGAAGACAATTTAAATAGTATTGGAACGAAATGAGTACTTAAACATTACATTATCCATACTAATCGGCTTTAAGTATGGATAATGTAATGTTTAAGTAAGAAATTCGCGGCTTCAAATTATAGCTTATATTATTTTCCCTGTTTTACCCTAATTCATCAAAACAACCAAATGATTGAAAGCAATTAAGTGGAGTATGTAGGGCCTGGATCACACTGAATATTCTAGTGCAGAACAAAAAGTAGTGGATAATTCCTCAGCAAATCACCAAATTATGGCTCTATGTATGTATACCCAAGAAACTCAAGCTTAATTGCCTGTACCATTTTATATATACGTACTGGGATAAACTAATTCTCATCATTCTTTGAGAATCGAATTCTCTGCCAATATGAGTCATGTTATCAAAATTCTCCATACGACCTTCGGACTTTTTGGTGGGATTTTAATTTCATTGTCCTATTAATATTTTGTTTCCTGTGTTTATTCTTAGTTGAATTCCTTTGAGTTGTTTGTGATATGTTTTTTCTTCATCTGCTTTTCTTTGAATAGGAAATGTTTTTGGCATATTACTCTTCTTGGCACCCTTGTAAGTCTTTTTCAAGTCTAACTTTCTTTCTTTCTGTATGCATGTGTGTGTTTTTTCTCAATACGACTAATAAAAGAATTGTCATATTTTGACACTACAGAATTACATTCAAAAGGATTATCATGAAGAGATCAACAGAGAAATTTTCGGGCGTGCCATATTTAATGAGTCTCTTCAACTGCTTGTTCTCAGCTTGGTAAGCCAGCTGTTCTTTCCAACTTTTTTTAAGTGCTTAAACTCTTGATCACTATAGTTTTAGTTTGAACTCTAATCTACTTTAGCGTCTGAGCCATGACCCGGACGGGGGGGGCGGTAACCAAATTAGTATTTATAAAATAAAAAGAAAGAAATTATTAGTTGTCAATTAATCTTAATAGATGACAAATTTTCACAAACCCAAGCCGTAATAGAAAACAGTCTGCCACACAACATTAGTGCAACTCCTATTGTCTCCTTCTTTCCACTTCGCTTCCTTGATTTCTAAACAGTAACTTAAAAAAAGGCAAGCTTTTATTTTAGCATGTGATTTATAAAACAAGATATCGAGAGGTAAGGTGGAACAAGATATAGTGTTGAAATATGCTACCAACTCATGTAAAAGTTTAATTTGTGTTTGTGAGAGTGGAAACACATTTATTTATAATGGTATGCTATCACGATACTTGAACCACATTTCTTGTCTAAGAATAAGAGTCAAGTCTACACGAGTGTGTTAGAGCAGGCATATATATATAAAAAACAAACAACAACGTCCCAGTAAGATCCCACAAGTGGGGTCTGGGGAGGGTAGTGTGTACGCAGACCTTATAACCTCTACTCCGAGGGAATAGAGAGGTTGTTTCTGATAGACCTCGGCTCAAGAAGTCGAAAAGAGACAATATATCAGTAACATCAACAGAAACCCCATAAAAATAGTAACAGCATCATAAGAACCAGAAAATAGATGAAAAGCAAAAACAATAACCACTAATAAGGCCCAACACTACGAAAAACGGAAGAATAGTGTGAACACAACATCAACCACTAGCAATCTAAGACAAAATCCTATCAGACTAGCCTCACACTGGTACGAAGTAGAAATATGCTCAACTACCTCCTAATCTACAACCCTAATGTTCGACCTTCACAGCTTCCTATCAAGGGCCATGTCCTCGAAAATCTGAAGCCACGCCATGTCCTGCCTGATCATCTCTCCCCAATACTTCTTAGGCCGCCCTCTACCTTTTCTTGTACCCACCAAAGCCAACCGCTCACACTTTTTTACCGGCACATCGGGGCTTCTCCTCTGTACGTGCCGGAACCATTTGAGCCTTGCTTCCCGCATCTTGTCATCCATAGGAGCCACGCCCATCTTCTCCCGAATATCTTCATTCCTAATCTTATCCATCTTAGTGTGCCCATACATCCACCCCAACATTCTCATTTTTGCTACTTTCATCTTCTGGATATGTGAGTTCTTAACTGGCCAACACTCAGTCCCACACAATATGGTCGGTCTAACCACTGTTCTATAATACTTACCTTTGAGTATGGGTGGCATTTTCTTGTCACACAGAACTCTAGATGCTAACTTCCATTTCATCCATCCCACCCCTATACGGTGTGTGACACCCTCGTTGATCTCCCCATCCCCCTAGATAACCGACCCAAGGAATTTAAAACTGCCTCTTGGGGATGACCTATGATCATAGCCTCATGTCCATGCCCGCTTCCCCCCGCTCGGCGTTGAACTTGCACTCCAAGTATTTCATCTTAGTACTGCTCAACTTGAAACCCTTAGACTCAAGAGCCTGTCTTCAAACCTCCAGCCTCTCGTTAACGCCGCCTCGCGTTTCATCAATCAGAACTATGTTATCAGCGAATAACATACACCATGGAACCTCCCCTTGAATATGGTGGATCAGTGCGTCCATCACTAGGGAAAATAAGAACAGGCTGAGCGCAGATCCTTGGTGTAACCCCATAACAATCGGAAAATACTCTGAGTTGCCTCCCACTATCCTAATCCGAGTCTTAGCTCCATCATACATGTTCTTAATTGCCCTAATGTAAGCAACCGACACACTTTTTGCCTCCAGGCATCTCCAAAGAACCTCTCTAGGAACTTTATCATACGCTTTCTCCAGATTAATAAACACCATATGCAGATCCTTCTTCCTATCCCCGTACTATTCCACCAACCTCCTAATACGGTGGATAGCTTCCGTAGTAGAACGACCCGGCATGAAGCTGAACTAGTTGTTGGATGTAGACACCGTCCTCCTCACCCTCACTTTAACCACCCTCTCTCAAACTTTTATGGTATGACTTAGTAACTTGATACCCCTATAGTTGTTACAACTTTGGATATCACCTTTGTTTTTGTACAACGGAACCACTGTACTCCACCTCCACTCATATAGAATCCTCTTCGTCCTGAAAATAATATTAAACAGTCCGGTCAGCCACTCAAAAATTGCTCTACCCATACACCTCCAAAATTCTAGCAAAATTTCGTCCGGCTCGGTTGCTCTACCTACTCATCTTATGCATAGACCCCACGTCCTCCTCAACCTTAATGCGCCTACAATACCTAATGTCTCAGTGACTCTCAGAACGTCCCAATTCACCTAGCACAATATCCTGATCCCCTACTTCATTCAGAAGTTTATAAAAATAAGTGTGCCATCTCAGCCTAATCTGGGCCTCTCCCATCAATACTCTACCGTCCTTATTTTTGATGCACCTCACTTGGTCCAGATCCCGAGCCTTCCTCTTTCTCACCTTGGCCAGACAAAATAACTTCTTATCCCCGCATTTGTCCTCCAGTTCCTAGTACAGACAGCCAAAAGCCGATGTCTTAGCCTCCATGACCGCCAGCTTCGCCTCCTTCCTAGCTACATTATACCTCTCTCTGTTCGCTCTCCTCTCCTCCTCGCATATGCTCCCTACTAAATTCAGGTACGCCGCCTTTTTCGCTTTCACTTTACCTTAGACCACTTCATTCCACCACCAGTCGCCTTTGTGCTTGCCAGAGTAACCCGTCGAGACCCCTAACACCTCTTTCCCCGCCTCTCGCCGCCTTCCTTATACAATTCTTCGTTGTCAAACACATATCACTCGCGTCCCCACTACTCCTCCAACCTCCCACAGCCGATAAACTCCTCTTCAACTCCTGAGCTTTATCCTTAGTCAAGACTCCCTACCTGATCCTCGATCGTCCTCGTACAAACCTCTTCTTCCTCTTTATCTTGATACCGACGTCTATCACCTAGATCCTATGCTGCGTCGCGAGGGTCTCACTCGGAATAACCTTGCAATCCTTGCACATCCCTCTACGACACCTCCTGAGGAGGAGATAATCAATCTGAGTTTTTGCCACCGTACTTTGAAAAGTAACCAAATGCTCCTCCCTCTTCGGAAAACTAGAGTTTGCAATCAGTAGCTCAAATGCCTTAGAAAAATCCAACAGCGAAGTACCTCCTCCGTTCCTATTCAGAAAAATCGAAGCTGCCATGCACCTTGCCATAACCACCACCACCTGATCCAATGTGGCTATCGAAATCCCCTCCTATAAAGAACCTCTCAACAAGCGAAATATTATACACAATCTCATCTAACCCTTCCTAGAAATTCCTTTTAACCTCCTCATCCAACCCCGCTTGCGGCGCGTAAGCGCTAACGACATTTAGGGCGCATTCTCCAACCACCAACTTAATGGTCATTAGTCTATCATTCACCTGCCTAACTTCTACCACATACTCTCTAAGTTCCTTATCCACCAAAATACCCACTCCATTCTTACCCTTTAGGACTCCATAGTACCACAACTTATACCCATCTGCATCCCTCGCCTTCGATCCTACCCACCTTGTCTCCTGGACACAAGCTATATTGACCTTCCTCTTCTAAAGAATCTTTGCCAACTCTATAGACTTACTCGTCAATGTTCCTTGACCCAGTTCTTAACCTATAGGCTCCCTTGTTCCCCTTACCTCCCTTGCTTCTCGTCCCACCCCCTGTTCCCTGCCCCACCCCCTGTCCCCCTTCAAGACATGACCTTACTCTACCATCCCAGACCACAGCCACTATACCTACGACAGACTAAGGATATATATATATAACTCATCTAATTATGTTGAAATGCAGGTTTATCTCATCTAAAAGTTTAATCTGTTAGAAATGAGATACCTTTATTTATTTATGGGCAAGAATACCTAAAACCCCCCTAAACTTGGCATGTATTATTAGTTACAGCCTTAAATTATTCGTGGTCTTAATTATCTCCTTCAACTTGGCCTTTTGAGAGCCATTACCGCCTGGACGCTGATGTGGCAAAGATTGTGGGGGCACTCTCTTTCAAAAGCGTAGGAGTGAAGAAAAATTTAAAAATCAGCTTCCAAGTAGGTTAATTTTTAACTTTTAATTGTCATATAGTCATATATAATGATTTATTTTTTACAACTATGTATTTCTTCTTGCTTCATCTTAACATATAATGTGGACTTTACTCTAAAATTTATTATTTTAAATTTCTTCTAAGATAATGTCTATTTGTTTCAACTGCATATTTCTTTTTTGTTTTTGGCTGAATTTGTAAAACGTTTGGTAGGAACTCCATCATTTTAGCCAAATACATTTAGAAAAAATAATTGAGTACCAGTTGTGTATATTTCCTGTTTTTTTCTTTATATATAATGTCTACAAACTTCCTTTTGTTCTTTTGCCAATGAGACTTGACATGACCTTAGCACATGAGTACTTTAGAAGCTGAATAAAGTTCCAATTAGACATGTACGTCGATTTTTACCTTCTTCATTTTTCTTAAAACAAATATTGAGTTTAACTTAGGAATTCTGCTTCTTATGAACCAAAAACAGGTATGGTCTGCCTTTTGTGTCACGGAACAACACGTTGTTAACAGTACTGGCTTCTATTGGTGGTGGCTTGGAGGCAATCTATGTGTTAATTTTCATCATTTTTGCACCAAAGAGGGAGAAGCTTAAGATCTCTGGAATTCTGTTTGTGGTTCTTTCCATATTTTCAATCGTTGCTTTGGTCTCTGTGTTAACACTCCATGGCAATAAAAGAAAGCTCCTTTGTGGCTTAGCTTTTGCTATTACCTGTATTATGATGTTTGGTGCTCCTCTTACTGTTATGGTATGTCTTTTTATCTTACCTCATATACTACTAATAAGTAATTATAATTTTGTATGCAGAATATAATTAAGATATACATTTTGATGTTTTTGTTTCCTTTGTCTTTGGCAGAGGCAAGTGATCAAATCTAAAAGTGTGGAATACATGCCATTCCTCTTGTCACTATCTGTATTCAACTCTAGTACCTCATGGGCAATCTATGGCATACTCGGAAAGGATCCCTTCATTATTGTAAGTTGCTTTAATTAATTTGAAACATTCAGTGACTTTTTCTTTAATTTTAATTATTTTGTAGAAACTCATGATAATTACTTGGTTGATCTCCAAATTAATTATGTCGATAACTAAATCTTAATTTTTTTCTAGGTACCAAATGCAATTGGAACTTTATTAGGATCAGTGCAGTTGATTTTATATGCAATTTATCGCGATAACAAAGGTGAAGGTAAGAAAGACGACATGGACGCTTCAATCGAAACAGGGCTTGGAAAACCCCAAGAAAAGAAGCTAGATCGCATTCAAAATGAGATACAGAAAAATATACCTGAGAAAAATATGGAAGCAAGTAAGATGGATTATGAACTATAGCTGGAGGGAAGTACATTATTTGAGCAAGGTGTTTGGTTTATTTGCAATTAAGAACATTTTAGTGTTAGCTAGTTCGTGTTAGAATGAATCATTTGAGCCACCAATTATGTATAAATCATAATAGGAGTATCCCTTAATCAGACACAAATCATCAAATCAATTTGCAATTTCAGCTTACTATTGTTCCTTTTTCTCTTGGTTTCAACTATTTCAGATCTCTTGGATGTCTTCATTTTCTTTGAGTTGAGTCCAATATTTTTGACTTTAATTCTCTAGCTTCTAATAATTTTTGTATCTGAAGGAAAACGCGATAAATCTAAAAACATTAGATTACGCGTAAATTATAAACAGAGAACTTACTTGTTCTTCGTAATGAAAGCGAAAATGGATGAACCGCGGTTAAGCTTACTGGTCGGTGGTGGTTGTCACAGTGTGTTGGATCAATCCCCTAAGCCACAGTCTAAACCCAAAGTTGGATTGAGAGAGAGAGAGCGTTGAAAAGATACCGCGTATTCAATCTTTTAGAAGTACACCGTATGTACTGCGTGTTCTCTCTTTTAGAAGTACACCGTATGTGTACTTATATAGGGATAGCTAAGGTTACAGTAATTACTAAGATTATTGTGCTTTGCCCTAGTGGGCCCTAAGAGCACCCCTTATGGATGAACTCTATTTCCTACATCTCCCACTCATACATAATGGGAGTGCTCATCTTATCTGAGAAACATATTCTCATCTCATCTCCTCAATCATTCATACAGGGAAGTAGACCGTGCGACCAGCATACTCTGAGCTAAGTGTTATACATCTGTTAAGAGTATATAGCGTCTCGTCGAGTGCAAACCTGCAAGTAGATCATAAAGTATGCAGTACCCTAGATCAAATAAATCACATTTGACATAGTCTCAAAATCTCATATATCATTATTTCCTGTATTCACAATCATAACTCATAAGTTATAATTGGTGCACCAGTGAATACAAATAAATGAGATTCTATCAGTGATCTTCCTCTTCTCATGATTCCCTTAACATTAGTATGACTGCTTTTCTAGATATGCTCTGCTAGACCGAATCTGTGTTCATGATCATTTGGAAATACACTAAGATAGCTAACATCACACTAAGTCTCAATTATCTGATCGGAGTCTTTGAGGGTACAAAATCTAGAGCCATCATAAAAACTCCGGGTCTCACTCAACAATAAGTTGAGAATGGACTTATATTAACCCAATTGGTCGACATTAGCACATATGGTATGAGACATGTGCTACAACATTTTCTCTTTTTTCTCGTGCAGCGTATGTCTTTATCTCATAAAGAATGTTGTACAGATGATATTTAGACATCATAAGTATTTAAATTTGAGTTCTTTGATCTACAATATCATTTTAACTCATATCTGGCTCACAAAGTAGACTAGGTGAACATTTTTCACCCTAATGACATTATGTCATTGTTTAAGAGACATTCTAATTTTAAGCGAATAGCTCTCAAATTATCCTTATGATAATTTTACTTAAAATCATGTCTCATCTCCTCACATCACTAAGATAAGGAGGCGGTTTCCTGAGTGAGAAGGCCAACCTCTTGTCTACCCGATATACTTATAAAAAATAAATGAACAAAGAATGCACATAAAATTCAGTAATATAAATATGTATGTATGTAAATCAACTTTATTGATAACTAAAGAACATCAGTTTTGTGAACATAGAAAAATAAATAACAAAATGAAAAATATCAAAGTCTACGCAAGCCTTGAGACCTAGGGTGTCTACAAATGCATCTCTAGAAAAGGCTTGGCCAATGGATCTGCTAACATATCTTTTGTAGGCACATACTTCACTTTCACTACCCTACGTCTAACCATGTCTCTCGCATAGTTATACTTGATATCTATGTATTTGATTTTACAATGAAACTTAGGGTCCTAGGTAGAGGATATTGCAACTTCACTGTCATAGTAGACTAACACTGGTTCAGCATTTTCTGCGCTATCCAACAAGTTTCCAAGAACTTTTTCAACCAAACAACTTCTTTAGTTGCTGATGCGAGAGCCACATATTCGGCTTCCATCGTAGATAGTGATACACATGATTGTTTCTTACTACTCCATGATATGGCGCCATCACTGAGTAAGAAAACATATCCTGAGGTAGACTTCCTTTTGTCTAGATCTCCTCCATGATCAGCATCACTGTGTCGCGCCCCCTTTTTTCCTCCTCGCGGTAAAAGTCCGGGTTTCGACATTCATGGGGAATCGACTTGTTTCCTTTTGGGAATTGGGTATTTTGAAGAGCCGCCACCTAACGGATTATGGCGCGTTAGGGCACCTAAAGTAATTAACTCATGTAACTAGTTGCATTATCAGAGATTAGGGTAAGGGCTCGAAATAACCTTCAGCGGAAGGTGTTAGGCACCCCTTGCGGTCCACAACGGTGGGTCACGGCCGAACTTATATGAATCAGTCATTTTGAACAAGTAAACAATTTAAACACATATTTGCAAATAAAGGTATGTTTGCATATTCTAAATACATGTACGACTCAGGTAATGGGAGCAAGAGAGAGACTTGAACAATTTGCGCATGTATATGTAAAGAGAAGAAAGTTTATAAAATTTAAACACATATGGAATTGGGAAAAGGGAGTCCTAGGTTGATTAGCCTACAGGATCATACCCATGCAATGCCCGGTAATCACTCCTCAATGAGGGGCTACACGTGACATTAGCGCGCAGTCATCATATCCTTTTACTACCCATTACCCACCCCTTAATGGTTATATGAGCGAGTTTAATTAACGATCTCTAAGCGTGCTGCTACTCGTCCATTTCTTATGGTCCTAGAGGAATTTGGGACCTCCTAAATCTGGATAGTTCTAGACAGCCTAAGGTTTATAAAAAGGCAAAAATCTAGGCGACAGGCAAATAACATATAGGAAAAACAAATAAGGACATACACTTAGAAGGCTCATATTTTACCTCCACATGTATATAGGCAGTCAAACAGCACGTCTAAAACACAACTTTTCAAAAGAAGTTCAGAAATCCTGAGAACATGATATCACAAAAAACAGAACATGCAGCGTTTGTTTTTTAGGGAAGTAGCAGGATCCTAGCCAGTTTGCCTACTGGTTTTACAGCTTGTTAAACCTGGATAATTTCACTTATAGACAGCGCTGGTTTTAATTTTAACGCCCTAAGGCTTGCCTAAGTGCGTATATGCAGTCACATTTCTGAAAAAGACATTTTTTTTGAAGTTCTTTATCCTATAGGCATGCTTTCTATTAATTAATTAACACAGCGTTGAGGACTATTAAAGAAACGAGTAAGATAATTGATTAACTGATTTAGAACCTACAGGCATGATTTCTAATTAAACTGGTTTAGATCCTATAGGCATGATTTCTACGATTAAGGCTGATTTTAAATCCTATAGGCATGATTTCTATGCTTAAAGCTGATTTTTAATCCTATAGGCATGATGTCTAATTATATATAAGGTGAAACAAGCAGAATTTATTTGACCAAAGCGAAACCCCTATAGGCATGTTATCTAACAAAAACACTTGAACCAAATGAACCCTATAGGCATGTTATCTAACAAACACATTTGAACAAAATGAACCCTATAGGCATGTTATCTAACAAACACGATTGAACAAAATGAACCCTATAGGCATGTTATCTACCCATCTTTACCCACAGTATGCAACTACCCTTCCTTTTCACTAGTCACCCCAATATCTGTTTACAAATAATTATTACAAACCAATGATTGAATAAAAATTACATAAATAGAATAGAAATTAAGCTATAGGGAGCCTGAAGTAGGACCAAAGCAAATCCTGGTGTACCAGGCCTTCACTAGTCTCAAATGCTCAAGATTTCATAGCCCAATTCATGTCCAGGTATGTCAAAGTTCCCTAAGGATCTCAAGGATCCCGGGCAGTGCTCACACCCAGACTACCTCAAATAAAGACTGATTGTGTGCAGTGTGGAAGTGACAACCCTGATATGCCAGAGTTTGAGACCAGTACTAGTTTGAGTGGTAAAACAGTTTGAGAAAAACATGAAGGACATTTTTGAAATCAGAGTGCAAGTCACAAAACAAACAGCTTCAAAAACACTTTTGGGCAAACAGACTCTACATATAGGGAGAAAGGGATTTGGGGACATATAGAATACACCCTAATGTATAAGCAAACAGATGCACAAGCTTCTCAAGAAATTGTAAGTTAATTACAAAGGTTACAGCAAAGACATGTTGAGAACACATAGATCTTGACCACACAGTCAGAGTACTTTGTAGGGCTAGATGACTTAGCAGGATCTCATTAGTGAAGTAGAGTAAGCAAGATTTAGATGAACAAACTAGGCCAGCACTTCATGAAAACATTCATAGTTTGGAAATACTAATCTTAGATAGAACAAGCAGAATTAAGACACGCTGGGTGAATCAGTAAACAAGCAATGTAGCTTGGACATGCTAATGAGCAAACAATATGCATGCAATTATCACAAGGCAGGATTGGGCATACTAAACAGTAAATAGATTCTTATGGATAAATATACTAGTCAGAACAAACTCCAATATGCTAAGTGAGACAGTAGTTAGGCAGTGTGATCTAGGCATGCTGATTACACATTGAGTGCATGAGAGTAAAATAATAAACAGGATTGGAAGTCATAACTAATGAATTGAAATAGCAAAGAAACACATTGTTTTGGAATTCAAATTGAATCAGGACGTACCGGTTAAAGAGAGGATACAGAGTATAGAGTAGAGATGGTGCAAATAGCCAGTCTTGGCTTACAGCCGGCTGGGTTAGCAAGGATTACAAGTAACATAAGAGAATAGAGAGCTTTGAGAGTGTGAGAGTGTTGATGATCTAATGTTCGTGTCCTTTCAAAAGTCAGAATGGGGAGATTATATAGCACTTAGCAGAGTAAAACAAATAAGGCAAAGAATAATTAAGAGTTCCAAATAAAGTATGCAAGTAAAATTAAATAGTTAATTGGGGCTAAATCCAATCAAACAATTCAACAGAATCCGGAAAGCACCCCTTAAATTAGGGAGAATCAATTAACAACCAAGTTATAGATTCAATAAGGTAAATAAATCAATCAAAGACCCTCTAGGAGTTGGTTAAAGCTATTAAATCTCATAGATCAGGCTAATAAACCAATTAAGGCAAGTATTACCAGTCATGAGTCACAAATAAGGAAAGAAATCACAGTGAAGTACCAATCTCGGCAAAAAAAATATAATTTGAACCCTAATTAGGCAAATAAAATCAGTCAATCCCTTTTAATTGACAGAACTAACGAATAACGGGCAAAATATTGAAATAATCAGTGAAATAAGCAGAAACCCTTGGGATTAAAACATAGATATGAAAAATCAGCCGAACAAGTAAAGAGAACCATAGTCAAACACTTTAGAATTTTTGTAGAAAACTTAAAGGGATGAAACCCTAGTTTGAAAACACTTAAAGAAGAAAACTTGAAGGCATGTCAACATACAGAGATTCGAACAAACATAAGTCATAGAAGTCAAAACCTGAAGTATTGTAGTGTTTAAAAATCGGTCAGTAGTAAAAGAGTAAAAGAACCCAGAAGAGTAGCCATGGAAGTTTAAAAATGTTTCAGATACCTAGAAGTTCGACCAACAAACAACAAGAAAACAAACCCTAATATAACAAAAAATGTTCAGACATCGATTAACTAGTAAAGAAGTAAAGGAACTTTTAGAAAAATTAACGATGAACTCAGGGTCGTTCCCGATCTACGGAGATCTGAACCGATTCAAGTCCAAACATTGGGTTTCTTGAAGAAAAGAGAACGGGTAAGAGGATCTGGCCTTTGAATCAAGGATTTGAACCGTGAGACTTTGATGAAATCACTCACAGGCCATGAACAAACTCTTGAAGAGCCTTAAACGAGATCTGCACCAGATCTCTTCGAGGTCTTTCCACAAAAACCACACAATCGAACAGCCAGGGAGATATGAGACAAGTAGAGGCCTTGTACAACCATGGGAAGCCATATATCGAGTAGGAATCACAAGGATCAGGGCTGGTTTTGGGTGGTGGCGGCTAGGGTTAGGTTTAGGTCTCAGAGAGAATTGGAGAGGAAAGGGGGTTTCAGAGCGGCTGTTTGGTGAAAAATGGCTTAGGGTTTCGGGAGTTAGGTTAGATAAAAAAGGAATGTTTGTTTTGGACCGTTGATCTCTTGAGATCAACGGCCAAGATTGGTTTTGGGCTGGGGCGGGTTATAAAATTGGGTCAGGGTTTTGGGTTAGGTTAATTGGGTTGGGGTTTTAATTAGGCTATGGGTATATTTGATTGGGCTAGGGGTCCGAATTTAATTATGGTTAAAGGTGCTATTTGTTAAATACCCAATTTAGTTGATAAACAATTTTTAAAAATTACTAAATAGGCTGCACAAAAATGATTTTCATGCCTGGAAATATTTTGAAATAATTACTTAATATTTGAAAAATGTAAAAAGCTATTTTTTGGTAAAATAATGTAATAATGCATGCATAGGCTATAATTGCGAAGTAATTGCAATTGCATCCTAAAAATACAAAAGTGACTATTTGTGCAACAATTGAAACTTAGTACAAATGCAGAAGATAAAATTAAACTACAAAAATTATTATAAAACTATTTGTGATACAATTAGTGATCGTTTTATAAATAAAATGCTAGGAAAAATTAGTTAAAATATTTTAAAATGCAGAAATTGTATAAAAAAATTCTAATTGATGCCAAAGCATAGTTTTGAAAACATTATAGGAAAAATTGGGTATCAACAGCTGCCCCTCTTTACCTGGGAAGGATGAAAGAGTTTCCGGGTAAAGAAATGATGGCCAATTTTGACCAGATGGGATGTTTTGAAAGATAGACGCCGGACTCTGGTTTTGGAGCTGCCTATATATCCCTGGTTTTATAGGAATCAGGCCATGTTTAGTTCTGGATTCATTGGCGGAGTGTACCGATGAAGTCATTACAAGAACGGACACGAGATTTCGGACTGGATGCAAGTGTGGTTATGGTGGATGGTCCAGGTTCGAGATAGCTGAAGAACTGGAGCGAGGTCGCTTCTGCTAGGATAGCAGTTACTTACTGGTCACCTGCAGATAAAGAGATGCTACGAACATGTATTTGTGCGAAAATTTAAACATCATGCAGATTCCCTTTGGACCATGAGAGTTGTCTTCGGACGGTTTAAGCATGACGTCCCCAGACCATGATGTCCTGGGCCATGAATTGTTTGATGAGAGATTCGCAGGCCATGAAATGGTGTTCTTGGGCCATGCATATGGTGCCTCCGAACCATGACGCCTTTGAATAATGATATGCAAATTTGTGAAATCCTCAAGCCGTGGCATGGTGTCTTCCGGCTATGAGGATGATTCCTTTTAGACTATGATGCCTTTGGATAGGTTGGTGATATTTCAGCCCATGAGATGCAATAATATGATGTTAACAAGACAAGGCTTAGTCTTGTGAAATGAAGGGCAAAGCTTAGCCCGATAGAAAAGCAAATAGATAGTACCAGAATAGAGTAATATTTATGCAAGGAGGGACAATGCTTAGTCCCATGCAAATGTGGAGGCAAGGACTAGCCTCATGCAAATGCGGAGGCAGGGATTAGCCTCATGCAAATATGGAGGCAGGGATTAGCCTCATGCAAATGTGGAGGCAAGGATTAGCCTCATGCAAGTATGAAGGCAAGGATTAGCCTCATGCAGATATGGAGGCAGGGATTAGCCTCATGCAGCTATGGAGGCAAGGATTAGCCTCATGCAAAGAGCAGATAACAAAAAAGAGTAGAATGTTTCTTAGCTGGGATATGTTCAGTGTCTGGTGGCCCGTTTGGATAGTGATATTTCTTCGTGTACATTTGTTTGCGAATGCTATCACTATGTCAGATGTGCCTGCACTCAAAGAAAAATTGTAAGTTTTGTGAGGGGAGGTTGGTTCGTGCTTTCGTCCGCTGGCCTTGCTTTGTTCCGCTCTGGAGGCCTCGTTTGAGTTTCCCTAGATAACACCTAACTGTTACGAAAATAGAGTTTTCGAAAATATGCAATTATTGATGAAAAATAGCGTTATTTAAAACATATTCAAATATCAAGTAATTTTAGATGAACTAGTGACCGTAACACATTTCAGAGACATTGCAGCTCTTTATGTTAGAATTTTGAGGGTCCTCCTCAAAATTCTGCCCTAGTTTGGTAGATGATCCTTCGGCCCTTTGCGGGTAACGAGCCTTGTTGAACTTCCTTTGGAATTTTGAGAATCCTTCTCAAAATTCTGCCCCAGTTTATTAACCAATTTCTGACCGTCTGACATATGTTGGTGTTGGCTGGACTTGCTCTGGAATTTTGAGGGTCCTCCTCAAAATTCTGCCCTAGTTTTTGATCTTGGAGGGAAATGGAAATTTTATTATGGTATGACCGAACCCATAAGGCTGCCTACGTATCCCCTCTTAAATGGGAATCAGGTCAAGCGTAGTTCAATTACATTAAAATGAGGAAATGTAAATAATCTAAGCATAATATTTTTTGACTACATCTGAATTTATTGGTTTTGGCCAGATTTCTCCGTCCATTTCTGCAAGTATAAGTGCTCCTCCTGTTAGCACCCTGTGAACCATGTAAGGACCTTGCCAGTTGGGAGAGAATTTCCCTTTGGCTTCATCTTGATGTGGGAAGATCTTCTTCAGCACTAGCTATCCTGGTGCAAATTGTCTCGGTTTGACCCTTTTGTTGAAAGCTCTGGACATTCTGTTCTGATAAAGTTGACCGTGACATACTGCGTTCATCCTCTTTCCATCGATAAGGTCCAATTGTTCATAGCGGCTCCTTATCCATTCTGCATTGCTGAGTTCAGCCTCCTGTACGATTCTTAAAGAAGGAATCTCCACCTCGGCTGGGATGACGGCTTCGGTACCATAGACCAGCATGTAAGGAGAGCCCCCGGTTGATGTGCGAACTGTGGTGCGGTATCCCAACAAAGCGAAGGGTAGCTTCTCGTGCCATTGTTTGTGGTTTTCTACCATCTTTCTTAGTATCTTCTTGATGTTTTTGTTGGCAGCCTCTACGGCTCCATTCATCTGAGGTCTATAGGCTGTGGAATTCTTGTGCTTGATTTTGAATGTTTCACACATGGTTTTCAACAGATCACTGTTGAGGTTGGCGGCATTATCAGTAACAATAGACTCGGGAACTCCGAATCGGCAAACAATACGATTTTTGACAAAATCCGGGATGACTTTCTTGGTCACAACTTTGTAAGATGCAGCCTCTACCCATTTTGTGAAGTAATCAATGGCCACTAGAATAAACCTGTGCCCGTTTGAAGTAGTGGGCTCGATAGGACCGATGTCGTCCATTCCCCAGGCGGCGAACGGCCAAGGTGAGCTTGTCGCATTGAGTTCATTCGGCGACACTTTTATCATATCAGCATGTACTTGACATTGGTAGCATTTGCGGACATACTGGACACAATCTGTCTCCATAGTCATCCAAAAGTAACCAGCCCTAAGTATCTTCTTGGCCAAGACAAAACCATTCATATGCGGGCCGCAGGTCCCAGCATGTATCTCCTCAAGTAGTTTAGAAGCTTCTTTTGCGTCGACACATCTTAGCAATCCCAAATCAGGAGTTCTTCTGTACAAGTTTCCTCCACTGTGGAAAAAGTAATTGGACAATCTCCGAAGTGTGCGTTTCTGAGTGTGGTTTGCATGCTCCGAATATTCTCCTTTCGCCAAATATTTCTTGATGTCATAGAACCAAGGCTTCCCGTCTGTTTCTTCTTCGACGTAGGCACAATACGCTGGTTGATTATGAACTCTCACTAGGATGGGATCGATGAAATTCTTGTCCGGATGCTGTATCATAGATGACAAGGTGGCCAATGCATCGACAAACTCATTCTGAATTCCGGGTACATGCCGAAACTCTATCTTCGTGAACCTCTTTCTCAATTCCTGTACGTGGTGCAGATATGGCAATATCTTGGAATTCTTGGTGGCCCACTCTCCTTGTACCTGGTGCACAAGCAAATCTGAATCACCGATTACCAGTAGCTCCTGAATATTCATGTCGATTGCCATGTTGAGTCCTAGTATGCAGGCTTTATACTCTGCCATGTTGTTAGTGCAGGAAAATCTGATTTTAGCAGATACCGGATAATGTTGACCTATTTCTGATACCAAAACCGCTCCAATGCCTACTCCTTTGAAATTTGCATCTCCATCAAAGAACATCCTCCAACCGTCGTATGCTTCGATAATGTCCTCTCCCACGAGCGACACCTCTTCATCAGGAAAATACATTTTCAAAGGTTCGAATTCTCCTCCCACCGGATTCTCAGCAAGATGATCTGCCAATGCTTGTCCTTTGACCTCCTTTTGAGTTACATAGACGATATCGAACTCACTCAACAGTATCTGCCACTTGGCCAACTTTCCATCGGCATGGGTTTCTGGAATATGTACTTCAGCGGGTCCATCCTGGATATGAGGTATGTGGTATAGGCACAGAAGTAATGCCTCAACTTCTGGGCCGTCCAGGTCAAAGCAAAACAAGTGCGTTCCAACAGAGAGTACCTTGCTTCGTAAGGTGTGAACTTCTTACTCAAGTAGTATATGGCTTGCTCCTTTCTCCCTGTCTCATTATGTTGTCCCAAAACGCATCCGAAGGCTCCATCCAATACAGATAGATAAAGTAGCAAAGGCCGTCTCGGCTCTGGCGGGACCAAGACCGGTGGTGTATACAGGTACTCCTTGATTTTGTCAAAAGCTTTCTGACAATCCTCGGTCCAGCTTATCTCGGCATCTTTCTTCAGCATCTTGAAGATGGGCTCACATATGACTGTGGACTGTGCTATGAAGCGACTGATATAGTTGAGACGTCCTAGGAAGCTCATCACGTCCTTTTTGCTCCTACGCGGAGGTAACTCTTGAATAGCCTTGACTTTAGACGGATCTAGCTCGATCCCTCGACGGCTGACAATGAATCCCAATAATTTTCCTGCGGGAACCCCGAATGCACACTTTGCGAGGTTCAACTTTAAGTTGTACCTCCTTAACCTGTCAAAGAACTTTCTCAAGTCTGCTATGTGATCTCCGGCCCTCTTGGATTTGATAATGACATCGTCCACATACACCTCTATTTCTTTGTGTATCATATCATGGAAGATGGTTGTCATGGCTCTCATGTAGGTAGCCCCAGCATTCTTTAGACCAAATGGCATCATCTTGTAGCAGTATACCCTCCATGGTGTAATAAAAGTTGTTTTCTCTGCGTCTTCTTCATCCATCCAGATCTAGTGATAACCCGTGAAGCAATCTACAAAGGATTGGAGTTCATGCTTGGCACAATTGTCGATTAGGATGTGTATATTCGGCAGTGTGAAGTCGTCCTTAGGACTTTCTCTGTTTAAATCTCGATAGTCAGCACATACTCTGACTTTCCCATCTTTTTTCGGAACTGGCACAATGTTGCCTAGCCAGGTTCGGTACTCAACCACCCTGAGAACTTTGGCTTTGATCTGCTTAGTAACTTCCTCCTTGATTTTCAGGCTCATATCGGGTTTGAATTTTCTGAGTTTCTGCTTCACTAGCGGACACATTGGATTGGTAGGTAACTTGTGAGCCACTATGGACGTGCTCAAACCGGTCATGTCATCATATGACCATACAAAAATGTCCTCATACTCCTTTAAGAAACGAATGTATTCTTCCTTCTCTGTTGGTGACAAGTGAATGCTAATGCGAGTCTCCTTAACGGTCTCGGCGTCCCCCAAGTTTACTGCTTCGGTTTTCTCCAGGTTGGACTTAGGCTTATTCTCAAAGTTTTCAATCTCCCTGACGACCTCCTCGGGTATTTCATCTTCTTCATCTGAATCTCTAACCTCATATTGCGTTGCGTCATTACATGTCACAGTCACCGGTTCATCAGGGAAAATAATAATAACGCTGTAGAAAAATATGGAAGATAATAATAAATATTAAAGGGCAATGCATTTGATTAAAACTTGAAAAACATCCAGACAAGTACGGCTCGATGAATCGAGCGTTTATTTCGAAACGAGTAAGTCTTTGAAACAAAATTACTGAAAATCTTAAATGCCTAGAATGGCTATAGAAATAAAATCTGCCAAGCTACCCAGGGACTCGGCGGGCCCGGGATGGTGTGGCGGTCCAATTCCTAAGAACGGCTCTCTTCTCCATAGTCTGAATAGTGAGGCCTTCTTCCTCCTCCTCCTCAATTATCACACTGCAGCCCATGTCTTCATCCTCCAAGAACAGGTTCCTCAGCCTAGCTAATGCTTCTTCTTCTGCAGTTCCCCATATTGTATCAGCTTGGTGAAAAGCTTGATCCAGATGTGGCACTGGTTGCTCGAAAGGATAATACGGTCCTCGCCATGGAGGCGACCAATCATTATACTCTTGCCATGTGTACTTATATCCGAGCCCAAAGGTAGTACCATGACCCTTCAGTTGTATCGGTTTAGTAATACCCTGGAGATTCTTCCCAAGCGCTTTGCCGGGTTCATACCCAGACCATGCCAGTATGCTTTCTATTTTGCTACTCCACCATTTGTCTTTCTCAACGGCGTTGACACGTTCAATGTGATGATAGGTTTCCCCTCCTAGCCTTCTTCTATTTCCGATAATCGGGAAGGTTTGACTGGTGTAAATGGGATTACTCCCGTCCCCGTGAATGATCACCTCCTGATGGTTCCATTCAAACATTACTGCCTGATGCAAGGTTGATGCCACAGGCCCAGCGGCATGTATCCATGGTCGTCCTAATAGCAGATTGTAGGATGCAGATATGTCCAGCACCTGAAACTCGACATCGAACCACGTAGGCCCCATTTGCAGACAAAGATTAATTTCTCCGATGGTAGCTCTCTGAGACCCATCAAAAGCCTTCACGTTCATGGTCCCTTCTCGTATCTCGTATAGGACTTTGCCCAACCTCTTCAGCGTTGTCAATGGGCAAATATTGAGACTGGATCCTCCATCAATCAGGACCCTGGTGATGAAGTAGTCTTCGCATTGCACTGTGATGTGCAGTGCCCGGTAGTGATTCAAACCCTCAGGCGGCAACTCATCCTCGTGGAAAGTGATTTTGTGACTTTCCAACACCTGTCCAACCATGTTAGCCATTTCTCCACTTGTGATATTATTGGGCACATAAGCTTCACTCAACACCTTCATCAAAGCGTTCTTGTATGCCTCTGAATTTTGCAACAGTGATAGGATGGATATCTGAGCCAGGGTTTTGTTCAAATGATCAATGACGGAATACTCCCTTGCTTATAATTTCCCCCAAAGGTCGTCTAGCCTTGTTTCGATGACAGGCTGCTTGGTATTGGCATCCTTACTTGGTCCTCCCAAGTGTTCAGGTGTATAGACCCTTCCGGTCCTAGTCATTCCTTGTGCGGCATCGGATTCCTCCATCTTTGCCTTTCCCTTTCGCTTACCTTCGGCAACATAATCCCAAGGTATTGCTTTTGAATTGAAAGGAGGTGTGGTTGATAATGTCACTGTAAAAGGTGCGACCACTTCTACTTCAAACAGAACAGGGGTGGCCGTGGGTGGAGCCACCTCTACCTCAAATAGAACTGATGTGGCTACCTCAACCTCGATTGGCGACTGAGTCTGTACTACAATAGGAGTAAGTGTGACTGAGGGTTTAAAGTCATCGCCTTCTCGAATAAGCCCAATCGACCCCTCAGGATCCCACTCTTCGTTCGTCTCTATCACATATATCCCACCACCTCTATGATCAGGGAGAGGGTTGTTGCGAACATTAGGTGTGTCTTCCTTTGCATGTATGACCTTGTTGTCAATTAGCATCTAGATCTTATCTTTCAATGCTCGGCACTCGTCAGTGGTGTGCCCCTTCATACCGAAATGGTAAGCACAAGTTTTGTTTGGATTGACCCATTGGGATGGATTCTCTAACGCCACAGCGGGAACAGGAGTGACGTAACCTGTGGCTTTCAACCTTTCATGCAGCTGGTCGATGGGTTCAGCAATAGCAGTGTGTTGTCTGGGTGGCTTGCGGTCAAAACTGGGTCGTGATCTTGGATAATTTTGGCGAGTTGGAGGTGATTGGAAATGAGACGGTTGGGAATTATAGGTATGATAGGCAGTGGCTGGTTGGGAATATCTGGGAGATGATGGTTGATATGTAGGTGGTGGTGCTTGGTATGTGGGTGGGTGTTTGATATGTGGGTGGAGGTGTTCGATAGGTAAGTGGAGATTTCGGGCCTTGAGCCACCATTACTGCCCCAACGTCTTTCTTCTTTGATATGCTGCATGATTGCAATGCCTTATTTGTGGCCTGTAATGCCTCGAAATTCGTTACCATTCCGCTTTGATGCCTTCCTCGATTCTTTCCCCAAGTTTGATGATATCAGAGAATTTATGGTTTTCAATAACCATCAACCTTTCATAATACTGCGGATCTTGTGCTCTGACGAAGAACTTGTTCATTTGTTCCTCGTCCAATGATGGCCTGACCTTGGCCACTTCCGACCTCCAACGGGTAGCATACTCGCGGAAAGTCTCGGTGGTTTCTTCTTAAGATTCTGAATGTAGAAAACATCTGGTGCGTTTTTGTGAGCACGTGATTTTTGCCTCGCATGAATTACTCCTACAGAATTCCCAAAATGAGAATTTTCCTTTTAATTGTTTGGTTTTTTAGGAATTATTGCATAATTTTCTTGTTTGTTTGCATTTTTTTGTGTGCATGTTTAATTTTTATTCAATTCATAAAAAAAATACAAAAAAATATGGCATTTGCATTTAGGGTCTAACTTTATATTTTTAGGCTAATTAGTTAATTAATGGAAGAAAATTACAAAAATAGTTTATTTTTTGTACTTTTAATTTTGTTTTCGAATTTAGATAGTTTTCCTTTGAAATTTAGTTGTTTGTGATAATAATTATTTAAAAATTGTTTAGTATTGATTAGGCTAATTTGATTTAAGAATTAGTTTAGGTTTTATTTTATTTTTTGTTTTTTGTTTTCTAAAAAAAGAAAATTGGAATAAAAGAGGAAAAGAATCAGTTTTGGACTGAAATTGTCAAGCCCATCCCTAATACCCATCCAAAACCGGCCCAAATAGCCCCAAACCCGTCAAAAACCCGGTCCAGCAAACCCCCAATCCAAACGACCCCGTTTAGCCCAGCCTATGATCAGGACCGTTGATCTTTTTGATCTAACGGTCCTGAACTGATAGGTCATTAAATATTTATATGTCCAAACACGACCCCATACCCCCCTCAGAACCCCTCATCGTCTCTCACATGCCTTCAGAGAACCAACCTAACGCCGCCCTTAAATCGCCGCCTGCCGCCCACCGGAAATCGCCCACGGCGGCGGCCGGCGTCAAATCGCCCTGAAATTAACACCAAGTACTCTCCTCCACCTCCACATCCCAAATCCCCAATCATCTTCCCTCGAATCCCCCTGTATCTCTCCAAATATCCGATCAAAATCGGAAACCCTAGCGCCGCCACAGTTTCTCCGGTGGCGGACCACCTCCAAACAACCTCAAAGTCACACCCTAGAACCACCTCACTCCCCTCGTCTCAAATCCCCACTCCGTTTGCTTCGAATCCCCCTGGAACTTCTTGAATTTCAGATCGAACGTGAACCCTAAAAATCCCAAATCAAGGTTTTTGTCCTAATTTGATTTTATTCGTGTGTTCTTTGTAAGAACACACGATTAACATCAGATTTGGCCGAAAATCAAGGGATTTTAAGACTCAGGCTCCGTTCTTTTTTGTCCGAGCTTTGGTAGGTATTTTTCTTCTCTTTTTCTCTTTGGTTCAATCTTTTCTTCATTTTTCTGTTTCTGTTTTCCTGCTTCTTCTCCATTTCTTGATTCCTCCTCATTTTTGTAGTTTCTTCAGGGACATTTTTTTCCCATGCGTGTTAGTATTAAGTTTAATTAGCATGATTCTATTCTATGTTAGATTTTTGTTCGAATATTTTATTTGTTTATTTTTCCTTTGGGCCCAACACCTGATGAGTCGTTACGACTCTGTAAGGCATTAATCCAGTGATTCTTTATTGCTGATTGGAACTTGTTTCCTGAAATCGAAAGCCCAATAAAAGAAAGGATTCAAATTGGGTTCTCGAAGGCCCGTTTCTGAACCATTGGGTCAACATTGACCCATGAGATTTCAAGGGGGTAAAAACAGGGTCATTGAAGGGTAATTTGGGTAGTTTACTCAGGGAATTTTTCAATAACTACCTGAAGAAGCTTCTTAGAAGCTGAAAAACAGACTTGCTTGGCAAGCAAGTAAATAATTTAGGGACTTTTGAGCAAAAAATGAAAATTGGAAAGGTTTAAAGGGCCAAAACTGAACCATTTCAGCTGCCCTAGTAGCTTGCCTATAAAGTCATTGCTAAGGGGAGCTCAATAGAGCTTCAGAGATAGAAAAGGTAGAAAAATTGAAAGAGCTGCTTCTTCTTTAAGAATTTCTAAAACAACCTTGAATTCCCGGCATTTTTCAGAAAAATTACTAAAAGTTATGCTCAAATTCTTGCTCTTCTGGTCCTGATAAGTTAGCTCAAACCATCAAAAGTTCATGGTTTGCATTTGGGGTTAAAAATGGTCTGATTTCTGTTATTGTAGAGTCTGGTTTGGGTTTTATTGTGGGTTCTACTGTTCCATTGCTGATTTAAGGGTTGGTTTTGAATCATTTGGGTCCCGTTTGTTGAAGTCTGGTTTGTGGTTGCTGTTACTGTTACATTGTTGATGTCTACTGCTGTTGTTGGCTACTGACTCTTCACTTCTTTTGGTCTTCTTTTATTTCCGGGTACACGACCTTGTAACTCTGTTGGTTGTAAAGTGAAACTTGAAGAATGAATTGAAAATGAAGATTTGAAACATAGAAATTACTCCATTTTGTTTTCCCTTTTTATTAAATTGATGTGATTACTTTGTCTAAATCAGCTTTAAGTAAGCATGTTGTAGAGGTGATATGGTGTTAGTATTCATGTATTGGACCTTCATTTCAGCTCAATGGTTTCACACGTGTCTTGAATGATTTTTGTTCATTAATAGAGTTCTAATGTCCTGAGTCTGCTTTGTAATATTAGTGTGAGCCATGGATTCCAGTCATTAAACAAGTTTTGAACTTGTGTTAGGAAGGATTTGAGGACTGTAGTTGCAAGCTTCATGTATATCTGTTATGAATCCTGGATTTTGTTTGGTTTTGGTCAAAATCAGTTGGCATCTCTGATATAGATTTATGTTTAAGTTGGCTGAAAAATGACCAGTTGTTAGTTTACTGTATAAGGCTCTATTCATACGAGATTTGTTTGAGATTTAAGTCTTCAAATTTGTATTTCAAGCTAGTTTGGAGATTTGGAAGTTAAAGTTTGCATACAGCTAGTTACTAAAATTGGACTTTCAATTGCTTTTAAATTTGTATTGCTTTCATTGTTAAAATGCCATATAGTTGCCCATTGATAAGCAAAAATGATTCCAAAGGTTATTTGCACATGTATTGGTCCCAATGTTTGGCCTTCTAAATTTGCGTCTGATTATTTGTCACCTCAGGCCTTACTTGTGCATTGTGGGGACTCGATACTGAGTCTTTCACTCAGAAACAGCGAGATTCTGAATTTGGGCTCATTCTTGGGCCCAAGCGTGACAGCCACCTTCGAATGGATTCGGGCTACTTCCTTCTCGTTGGGCCATTGGTTTGTTTGTGCTAGGGTCGAGCCCCCCCCTTTTATTTAAAATGATTAGTTCTTCCTCATGTAAGCCTTTAGTTAGTTTGAGCGAAACCTTTAATTGCATTTAGCGTTTAGCTAATTAGTTCCTTTAAATAATTGGGAGGTGAGCTATATTAGATAAGACATAGTTTAAGGCCCTCCAAAAATTTAGTCCAAGATCCTTTTAAAATTGGAATTGAGGTGCGCCGCGCCAAATAAAATCTCAAATGCGTGGCCCTCGTTTAATTAATTTTAAAATCCTTAGAATTAGAGGCGTGCCATTTAGCAAATTTCCATGGCCTTCGCAAAGTTAACAATGCGTAGTTGCTTTAGGCGCATTATTTTAATAATATTACCTTCCTAAACTCGAGTGTGCATTTCATGTGACCCAAATCCAAATCTTAATAACGTTGAATAAAATCTGTTTCGGATTGCGGGTGCATTTTATGTGACGCGGTCCAAAGACATATTTTGGACGACGTTAAATCTTCTTTAAAATAAATAAAAGCGGTTATAAAGTTAAAATTGAACCATAGGCTAAAACATGTATAGAAATCAGATAATAGGCCAATTATAATAATTAAGCGACCGTGCTAGAACCACGGTATCCGGGGGTGCCTGACACCTTCCCTCGGGTTAACAGAATTCCTTATTCAGAATTTCTGGTTCGCAGACTTTAAAAGGAAAGTCGAATTTTCCTCGATTTGGGATTTTAAAATAAACCGGTGACTTGGGACACCAGAAAATAAACTATCCCGAGTGGCGACTTTGAATTGAATAATTAATCCCATTTCGAATAATGTCACTTAAAGTGGAAAAACTCCCTTGTACTACCTTCGGGTGTGTGAAAAAGGAGGTGTGACAGTTTTCCGTGTTGAACTTGAATTAGTCCATGAAATCTGATGCCATACTCACCCAATTGGACCATTTCTTGGGATCCTGGCTGGTGTACCAGGACAAAGCATCTCCAGTAAGACTCCTCATGAAGAGTTTCATCCGGATCTTTTCATCTTTTCTGACTCCAACAAGCTTGTCACAATAGGTCCTCAGATGAACCCTGGGTTCACCTGTACCATCAAACATCTCGAACTTAGGAGGTTTTTACCCCTCTGGCAGTTCTACATCTGGATGTATGCATAGGTCTTCATAATTCAAACCTTCTATCCCTTTGCCGCCTTCGACACCCTGAACCCGACTTGTCAATTTCTTGAGTTCTTCGATCATGTTCTTGATGAGTAGTTCCTTTTCAGCTGATTCTGATGTATAGGAAGTTGGTTGAGTAGAGTGAGGTATGGTCTCCACATATATGGGGTTGTTTTGATGAGTGCTAGGGACTTGGGTGTAGTGATGGTCATTGCTTGAGTTTTGAGGATCGGGAATGGGTTGTGGTGTGTTCTGGGGAGTGTGGTAAGTGGCGGTTGGTGAGTTCTGTATTGGTTGATGGTGGTGTTATGGCGGAGTTGGTACCGCTAAGGGATTGAGATTCTGAGGTAGGGTTGCATATTGATGCGGTGTAGGAGGGTTTTGTGGATGTTGGTTTGGTGTGTTCTGAGGAGGTGCTGGGTTCTTTGGGTTTTATTGATTAATGTCGGGAACATTCAAAGTGAGGGATAAGTTCGCCAAGTTGCGTACTTGCTCAAGTTCTCCCTGTAGCTCCAATATCATTTGTTCTAACGTTAGAACCAAATCATTTGGTGCCGGAGTACTCCGACCATCTGAAGTTTCTGCATTTTCCGCATTTTCCTTTCGAATACCACTTAAGTCGTCCATTTTAGCCTTCCCTTTGCTCTTTGTATTGCTTGGAGGAAGAGGAGGTGGAGGGCCTCTAGATCTGGTATGATACGCTGATGATGCCAGTATGAGCGAACCAACCTTAGGGGATGGGAATAATCAAAATAAAGAAAAAAAACAAAGTGGCAGCCTCGATCATCTTATTGTTTGGCTGAATGTCTAGTAGAGAAGGTAAATTACCCAAGTGTTTCCTCACGTGTTTCTTGTCACTTGAGGAAAGGTCCTCCCACCAATCCAGTTGCAATGGTGGAATGTTGCTGACCATGCCGAATATGGGGACCTCATGCCTCATTTTCTGCAAAACAAAAAGTTACGCCCTTCTCCCCCACCAGACTCGACTATTTGTACATTCATGATTAGCATATCGGCATTTAGTTCTCCAAATTAATGCACAGAACATGATTATGTCCGTTGGGATTATGGAAACCCCGTTGGACTTTGGATAAGGCTCGTCTTAAAGGATTATTATGTAGACAACATATTAATCCGACTAGCTTTGACCATGATGCATGCACAGTTATGATAAGAGTAAGGTTACTACGGGGGTCTAGACGGGTACCCCCAAGCGGACAGCTTGAGGGGGAAAGGCACGGAACCGTCGACTGCACCGCTGATCGACTAGTTTTACCGCAAAAAAGCATTTCCGAATTTAAGGGTAATAAATTGGAAGAGCGCAACCACTCATTAAGCTATGCTATAGGATTTGATACACACGAGTGGAATATGATGTGGAGCATGATTTATGCAACAGTAAATAACATGTTGTCAAGTATCTGCACGTAAAAAATGATAAATGCAGTATTTAAATAATTTAAAGGTAGTTACAGATGAAGAAAATAAAGAGACAAGTCAGTTTCAGGAAAATAAAGAAATCATAAATGCTTAAAAATAAACAGTTAAATTCAAATAAGGGGGAAAGGGTACGTGGGATAGAGCATTCTTAGACTGATTCATAAAAATAAGTTCGTTATTGTAAGAGCCTAGTATATCCCCAGCAGAGTCGCCATGCTGTCGCGCCCCCTTTTTCCTCCTTGCGGAGAAAGTCCGGGTTTCGACATTCATGAGGGATCGACTCGTTTCCTTTTGGGAATTAGGTATTTTAAAGAGTCGCCACCTAACGGATTATGGTGCGTTAGGGCACCTAGAGCAGATAACTCATAAAACCGGTTTGCATTACCAGAGATTAGGGTAAGGGCTCGAAATAACCTTGAGGGGAAGGTGTTAGGCACCCCTCGCGGTCCACAACGGTGGGTCCCGACCGAACTTATATGAATCAGTCATTTTGAACAAGTAAACAGTTTCAACACATATTTGCAAATAAAGGCATATTTTCACGTTCTAAATACATGTGTGATTCAAGTAATGAAAGTAAGATGTTCGAATATCTTACACATGTACATCCAAAGAAAAAGGAATTTAGAATTTAAACACATAGGGGGGGGGGGTTAGGAAAGGGAAGTCCTAAGTTGATTAGCCTACAGGATCATACCCATGCAATGCCCGGTAATCACTCCTCAATGAGGGGCTACACGTGACATTAGCGCTCAGTCATCATATCCTTTACTACCCATTACCCCCC
>NW_017672056.1:88762-125745 GCF_001879085.1 Nicotiana attenuata | reverse complement strand
TACATTACGCGCTCATCTATCATACTCTTACACCACTCCCCCCCCCCCTTTAGTGGTTATGAGCGAGTTTAATTAGCGACCTCTAAGCGTACTGCTACCCGTCCCTTCCTGATAGTCCCGGAGGAATTTAGGACCTCTAAATCTGGACAGTTCTAGACAGCTTAAGGTTTATAAAAGGTAAAAATCTAGGCGACAGGCAAATAACACATAGGACAAGCAGATAAGGACAAGCATTTAGTAGGCTCACATTTACCTCCGCATGTATATAGGCAACAAACAGCACGTCTAAAACACAAGTTTTGAAGAAAGTTCAGAAATCCTAAGAAACATGGTATCTAGATGGATGTTATAGATTCAGGATGCAAGGAAAGTGGCAGAATTCCTAACCAGTTTGCCTACTGGTTTTATGGCCTGTTAAGCCTGGGTAATTTCACACATAAACAGAACTGGTTTTAGTTTTAACGCCCTAAGGTTTGCCTAAGCAGTCGCAATTCTGGAAAAATCATTTTGAGTCCTTTATCCTATATGCATGCTTTCTAGTGACATTGAATTATACAACGTTGAAGACTAGTAAAGAAACAAGTAGGATAATTAATTAAACGGATTCAGCACCTATAGGCATTATCTATAACTAAAACTGATTTTAGATCCTGTAGGCATGATTTCTAATCAAAACTGATTTTTAGATCCTATAGGCATGATCTCTAAAGAGACATATTTGAATATATATCGTAATGAGAATTGAACCTTATTTTATTTCCTATAGGCATGATGTCTAATCATGTAAAGTAGAGCAGGCAGCGCTATTTGAACCAAAACGAAACCCTATAGACATGTTATCTAACAAAAACACATTTGAACCAAAGTAATCCAATATGCATGTTATCTACCCGATGTTTAAACCCATAGTGTACATATCTACCCTCCCTTTTTCACTAGTCACCCCATTATCTGTTTACAAATTATTACAGACCAATGCTTGAATAAAAATTACATAAATAGAATAGAAACTAAGCTATAGAGAGCCTGAAACAGGCCCAAGGCAAATCCTGGTATACCAGGTCTTCTGCAGTCTCAAATGCCAAGAGTTCTCATTGCCAATTTATGTCCAGTCAGAGTTCCCTAAGGACCTCAAGGATCCCGGGCAGTGCTCACACCCAGACTTTCACAATAGGGACTAAATATGTGCAGTGTGGAAGGGCCAGCCTCAGTGTGCTAGAGTTCAGAGGAATCTCAAGAGGATCCCAAGGCAGTACACACATCGGAGGGGCAGAACCTATTGACTTAAGAGCAAAGTGAGAGTGCTTGACATAGTTTTGAAAGGGTTTTGAAAAGATAGTATAGAGATGACTCTAGGAGTGAAAAAGGTCTTATGAAATAGGAACTAGTTTGGTGGTAAAACAGTTTGAGAAAAATATTAAAGCACTTTTGAAATCAAAACACAAATTACAGAACAACCAGATTCAGAAACACTTGGCAAACAGATTCCACACAGGGATAGAGGGGTTTGGGACACATAGGATACACATTAGTGAATGGGGAAGTATATAAACATCAAAATGCACAGAATTCTCAGGTGCTTTATAGAATAATAGGTTAGTCATGACAGTAGGCAGTTGAGACACATAGCAGGAGTATAGCAAAACCATGTTGAAAACAGAGGGTATGGGACAGAATCCTATACATAATTAGGATCAATTGAAGCCCCAAGAGATTAGGTATAATCTCATCAGTAAAAAAGAGAAAACAGGAATTTAAACATGCTACACAAGCATCACATAAGCATTTATAGTTTAGGCATGCTGACTACATATTGAACAAACAAGATTTAAACATGCTAGATGAAGCAGTAAGCAAACAATTATAGTTTAGGCAAGCTAGTTACATATTGAGCAAGACAGAATTGGGCATGCTAAACAAGACAATGAACAGGATTAAGAATGGAACTCATAACTAATGAACTAAAACAGTAATGAAACACACAAAGTTTTAGGTTTCAGAAATTAAATTGAGACATACCAGTTAAGGAAGAGAACACACAACGTAAAGCAGGTGTAGTTCAATATCTAGCCTTGGCTTACAGCCGGCTAGATCAGTGAATATCACAAGTAGCAGAAAAGAGAGCTTTAGAGTGTAAGTGTGTTTTTGAACTAGTGTTCGTGTCTAGAAGTGAGAATGGAGGAGAGCATATATAGTAGTTAAGAATTAAATAGAATAAGGTAAAAGATCAATTGTTCAGCAATTAGGAAAATTTACAGAATCAATCACGCATAAAATCAATAAGGTCCCCCCTAATTAAGGGGTAATCAACCAACGGTAAAGGTCAGGACAGTATTTAAGGAAAGAAGAATCGAGTAAAACTTAAGCACATAATGGGCAATTAGGGGTAAATAATAGGGGTTTAATTAAGGAAACCATTTGAGGAATCTGTAAGTATCACAGTTAATTCTAATATGGTAAGAAAATAATTAAAAGGTATGAAAATAGGGAAATAATCAAAAACAACACATAGATCTTAATAGAGCAAACCAGTGAATCGAAATTCAAACAAATAATACTGATTTAAGGGAGAATAATATAAGTTTCTATGAATAAATAAGTAGGCCAAGTATAAACACAATCTGTCGAGAATCGAATCATAAACCCTAATAGAGACATATTAGGGTAAAATCACAAGACATCGAATTAAGCTAAAGGAAACGAAAACAATGCACAAGTAATACGACCAAACTCAGAATCAAAGCAAAAGAAAAAATGTCAAAAAATGGGGTTTTAGCATAAATCAACTAGGAGTAAGGAAAACTCGACATAAATCGACCAAGAAGCACATAAGAACAGAAGGTTAAACATTCAAAGTCAGAAAACGTTTGGAGAAAAGGATTTCCAGGAAACCCTAGCTTTAGAAAAATGGGAAATCACTCGAAAAACCAGAAAATTTCTTATGAAAACATGTGAAATAGGTCTGATTCTTCTCATATCGGTACAGATCTGAGAAGATTAAAGACAAAAATTAGTGTTTTCAGAAGTAACTCAGAGATGAGAACATAGACTTAGAAATCCATAGGTTCAAGATGAAAATAAGAAATCCTTACTCTAAATCAAACCAAAATGGCCTGAAACAGGCGAGAAAGAACCAAAGTCGTAAGCGGACTATCCCTAGTCCCTTGAGGACCTTAGAGATGGAAGTACCCAGCATAGGAGAGGCCATTGGAGGCCTGGGGTTGTGAGAAACTGCCATGGACGGCGGTGGATGAGTGGCGGCGAGGAGATTTAGGGTTAGAGTTAGAGAGCGTTTGAGAGTCGAGGGAACGAAAGGGCGGCGGAAATGAGAGACAATGAAAGGGTTTAGGGGGTCGTTTGGGTTAATATGGTAAGTTTAATCGTGGACCGTTGATCAAAATGATCAACGGCCACGATTAAACGGGGCTATTGGGTCGGGGCATGCAGATTGGGCCTAAGGGAGTTTTGGGTTTGCTTTTATAGGGTATTGGGCTGGTAGATTTTAGGCTTAAAATTGAAATAAAAGAGGCTATTTGTTAAATACCCCAAACAATTGATTAAAAAATAATTTATAAAATAATTACTAATTATAAAAAATAAATTTCATGCATAGAAATGTTTTAAAATAGTTATTTAGTATTTAAAAATGCAAATGACTAATTTCTGGTAAAATAATACAAAACTGTACGCATGAGCTATAATTGCAAAGTTATTGCAATTATAGCCAAAACGTGCCAATTGGGCTATTTATGAAATAATTTGGACTCAATAGGATCATAATAGTAAATCAAAACATGTTCTAAATTCATTTGTGATGCAATTTTTCAATTATTTATATTAAAAAAATATTGAAATAAATTAATTTAAAGATGTAAAAATTATGGAAAAATACCCATTGACGCTAATGCATAGTTTTAAAGGTATATATATATTTTAAAAATATTATAGGAAAAATTGGGTATCAACAATTTTGATGGATGTTTAGAGATACAAAATCTTGGAGCCAAAGAGGTGGCCTTTTATCCCTTTGAGATTTTCTGAGCTCATTCTGATCTGTAGAGCTGACATAAGATGGTTGAATAGAAGAAGACATAGCTGGTTGCTGAGATTCAATTATTTGATCTAAATGACTCAACTCACCTTGTTGAACTATGTAGTTTGTTTCTGAATTAACTTTAGTTGACTGATCAAATATTTCAGGAGTTGCAACGTCATGATTCTCAGTTGACGCAACTGTTCTTTGATTTGGAATTGTGAATGGTTGACTACTTGTCTCAGCTGTCATCAAACAATTTTTGAACACTGTTATCTTGAGGAATATAGTTGTAGTAGACTTTTCTGAATTCTGTTTGAATGGAAATATGTCTTCCCTGAAACTGACATCTCTACTTACCAAAAAAGATCTGTTTTCTAAATCATATAAGAAGTATCCCTTTTGTTCAGGCGAGTATCCCATATGAACTGTCATTTTTGATCTAGGACACATTTTGTCATGTTCTTGGACTATTTTTGCATAAGCCATACACCCCAGTACTCTTAGATGATTTAGGTTGGGTTTCTTGCCAAACAACCTCTCATAAGGTTTTTGATTGCAAATAACTGTGCTTGGCAGTCTATTGATTAAATATACTACACTTAAGACACAATACCCCCAGAACTTGATTGGTATGTTTGCTTGAAATCTGATTGCTCTTGTGACCTCTAGAATATTCTTGTGTTTCCTCTCAGCAATTCCATTTTGCTGAGGTGTATAAGCACAAGACTTTTGATGAATAATCCCTAGATTGCTGAACATGTTTTCACAAATTGAATTCACAAACTCAGTACCATTTTCTGTTTTGATTACTTTGATTAACTTTTCAAACTGAGTTTTAACCAAGGAGATGAATTTCTGTAATACAGTGCTCACATCTGTCTTTAGTTTCAGCAGAAAGATCCAAGTAAATCTAGTGTAGCCATCCACTATGTTAAGAAATATTTGTTTCCCTCAATTGTATACACCTTGTAAGGCCCCCATAGATCAACATGTACTAACTCAAAACAAACAGCAATTTTTATATTACTGATTTGAAAAGGGAATCTTTTTTGTTTTGCACATGGACATATTGTACATTTATCTATTTTCTCAGCTATTATTTTAGTCTTTACAGATGATAGTAACTTCTTAAGCACTGAAGCTGATGTATGTCCAAATCTTTTATGCCATAGATCTATATCTTCAATTGTCTTGAGCTCAATTACCACTGGTGACTCATTTGCTGCTAAAAGAACTTCATCACTGGATCCAGCTGGCTGTAGATTTCCACTTAGAATGTATCCACTATCTTCTCTACCAATCACCCTCACCTGCCCATTGAAGAGATCATGAAAGATATAAAAATCAGGAAAAATAGCTACTGAGCACTTTAACTCTTCGGTGACCTTAGAGACAGACAGTAAATTGTACTTGAACTGAGGTATATGAAACACATTTGTTATAGTAATACTATTTGTAATATTACTAGAACTGGTATGAGTCACATGTGTTATATCTCCATTAGGTAAGAATACTCTCTTTGGAAATTCTGGTTGCACAACAGAATTTTGATTCAATAGACTTAAATTAGCTATCATATGATTTGTGGCCCCAGTATCAATTATCCACTCTTGCGAACTAGTGGAAGCTAGAAAAGCAAAGCTAATGCCTGCTGCATTAGCTGTAGAGTTTTCAGAATCATTAACTCTTGAAGACTTATTCAAAATTTGCAGAATTTGCTCATATTGCTCCTTTGAGAAGGTGCAATTTGTTATTGGAGGCAGCCCTTGTAAATTCATCTGAGTAGTAGTAGTTCCTTGTCCCATAGTGTAACTGAACTCCTATGTGTCTGTATTGGTATATACTGGCCCTTGGTTAACTGCATTTCATGCAGCTTGAAAACTGACTTGTTTGAGGATTACCCTCAGTTAATCCATTGTAACTTGGATTGCTAAATTGAACATTATTTTCTGTCATCACATTATAAGCTGCATTTCCAACTCCAACTCCCCCTTTCTTCCTATTCTTGAATTCAGGAGGACACCCCATAATTTTATAGCAATTTTCTTTCCTATGTCCCTTCATTTTATAGAAGTCACATTGAACATTGTAATTTTTTTTGAACTTCTGATTTCCTCCATGTCCAGTTCTGATAACATAGCCACATCATAGTGATTTGCAGACTTTGCTGGATTTGCACCCAATAATCCTGATGTTGCAGCCATAGATCTTTGACCTTCATCACTAGTTATTTGATTATAAGCTTGATTAACAGTTGGTATAGGACTCATCATCAAGATTTGACTTCTGGCTTGACTGTATGATTCATTCAATCTCATCAAGAATTGAAACAATTTTAATTTCTGTAAATGTGCTACAAAATCCTTAGACTTTGCACAATCACACCAAGGAGCCGGAACAAGAGCTTCAAACTCTTCCCACAAGTCTTTGAGTTTTGAGAAATACACAGATACAGAAGCTGTTCCTTGACTTAGTGTAGCAATTTCTTTATGTAGATTGAAGGATCTTGACCCATCTACCTTGTTAAATCGCTCATGCAAATCGCCCCACACAACTTGTGCACTAGAAGCATACATTATGCCCCCAAGAAGACCACTTGTAACAGAATTCATAATCCAAGACAATACAATAGCATTGACCCTTTCCCAGTGATTCCAAGTACATTCTGGGAATTTTTCTTTAGAACATGACCCATCAACCAACCCCATTTTGTTCCTCCCCAGCAGTGCTACTCTCATAGACCGATACCACATGGAATAATTTTCGATCCCTATCAATTGAAATGAGATTATTTGAATTCCACTCACATCTGCTGGTGACAAGAACAACGGGTGGTTGTAATCGATTCTTGGGACTTGATTTCTATTGAGTCCTTAAGTTGCAGCTGTTGCATGTGCATATTGGCTCACGTCTGGGGTTATTACATCTTCAATCGCCATTGATGACTCAGAGTTTCAAGAATCTGTTTGCAGAAGAAATTAAATTTTGGGGAAAACCTAAATCAAGCACCGAGCTAATTGTTCTTTGCTCGACTGCTCTGATACCATGAAATTATTGGAGCAATTACAAAGAATTGAAGAGAAGAAAAGAGTAATAGAAGAGAGATAGAGGCAGAGATGAAGAAGAGAGATAGAGGAGGAAGATGACTATGTATTATTTCATATTCAGTGTAATCGTTCATTATATATACTAATTATATTAGTCTAATTAACAGAACTAACTGACTATTAGTTCTTAACTAACTTTCTAATCGATTTAGTGATCCTAACAACTAATTAGGTAATGACTAAAATACCCTTCCTTCTTTATTATGTAACACCATTTTCTACAAATTCACTTAAGTACAGTATTATTCAGCATCGACTAATTTAAATTCTAATGCTTGTGTAATAAGTCAAAGTTTTCCTTTTCTTTTCTTTTTTTAAGTACTTACCAAATAAATTTTAAGAGTAAAGAATAAAAGTTGGATATTTGATGAATTAGATGCGAGGTTAGAATTTGAAGTTTACAGAATTTTATTTTTTTAAAATTAATGGATTCTAGATAAATAATTCATACATATTTAACTGAATTCCTAAAATAAATACAGAGTACAAGATTTAAATTAAAGCTACTAAGTTAGGTCGAACGTATAAACTTTACCTGCTTACGATTCACGAGCATCTGTGACCTTATAGTAATAATTTGCACTGATATCTTGATACGTCATTTTCGCAATTCATTCATTCATTCATTCGCTTACTGAATTGGGTATTAGTTGACAGATAAATCTGCAGTTCTTATTATGATTTTTTTTTTCATCTCTAAACACCGACTTTCTTTATTTACCATTGTATTTATACGAAAAAGTGAACGTGATCCCTGAAGAAGATGATTATGATGATGGTGCTGGCTTCCATTTTTGGAAAGTGTTTTTTTTTTGGAAAGTTTTTTTAATTGATGCTTTCTTGTTTCAATCAATCACTACTTTATTTACCCAACTACATCCTTATTTGTCACACCAATTTACGTACTGACTTTGAACTACAGACTTGATTTAACATTTTTGGTCCCCCCCCCCCCCCTCCCAAAAGGAAAAAAGCCAACGTTACTTTTTGTATCAACCATGTCTTTTATTCCAAAGGTTAACTGTGAGCTAATTGCCATTGTTAGCAACCAAATATAAAGCAATACTGCTTTTGACTTGTAATGTTCAAAGACTGATTTAAAATTTCAACTTTTTTTTTACGAATTGAATCCATTGCAATATGGATTGAAAATGTTATATTTGTTAAAACATTACTGATTTTTCACATTTGTATCTCTTTGTCGAAAATATTGAGTTCGGTTGAACTTAGTAAACTGGGCTCCATCCGCCTTTTATGATAATTTATTACAAAATTAAATGCGTACAAACGAGGCTTGAGGCAGAAAATTTTGATTTTTCCATAGCCTACACATAGAGTATTAATAATACGAAGTAAAAGCATGTGTGGTGGCCCCCCTTAGCAAACGTTTTTGTTCATGTCAACCTTAAAGAATCGTAGGTTTAGATTTACTCTCGGGTATCTTGCAAAAGTACATTTGTTAGTGGATAGTTGCAGTGCTCAACCAATTAATTCATTATAGAACTGCTCAAAGTAGATAATTACAACTCCATGTTAATGAGAAAAAAGAAAAAGAAATTAAAAATAAGCTTATATTTACATTTATAAGACAACAACTAGTGATGATCGCGAAGAGTCCGAAACCTAAATAATGAGTTTTGGGACTCAAAATACCTTTATACAATGAGAAAAAAAGTTACCTTTCTAACTAAAATGCAGTATTATATTGCGTTTTAGTTTAACAAAAATTTAGCCGTTAAAGTAAAACACAGTATAATACTGCGTTTATAAAAGCGCAGTATTATACTGCGTTTTGCTTCTTCATTTCAAATTTCCGACATTTCTAAAAACATAAATCGAGATATTCTGATTTAGTTTATGTCGAAACTCGTATAATAATGCATATTTGTTTTCTTGAATGTGTTTCCACGTTGTTTTGTGTTTTGTTTGCGATTAAATTTATATGTTTTTTTATCCGGATTAAATTATTAGTGTTTTAAAAAAATAGTTAAAAGTTGAGAAATAATTTTTATTGTTAATAAAAATGTTCATAAATTTATTTTATTGTTTTATATGTAATTTCGTGAATGTTATGTACATATTTTTGTTGTTTTTATTTAGTTTAGATTATTTATTTGCTTAAAGAATAATGCTTTTTTAGCGTAGTAAAATATAGAGCATTTTAGCGTAGTAAAATATAGAGCCTTTTAGCGTAGTAAAATATAGAGCCTTTTAGAGTAGAATCTCTGTAGTTTAAGTATATGCTAACTACAAACTCTATCCGATTACACTTTACAAAAATTAATTATTTAATTTATAAACCAAACACACAGAAGTAACAAATTAATATATGCTGTCAAATTAAATATCCAGCGTGGAACTCATAGATATATATATTCTGTCCAATTAAAAATTAATTATTTAATTTATAAAACTAACAAAATTATAAAAATATTGAAATTGACATACATAAGAACCCAGGATAGCTTGGTGCTACTGGGCATCAAATATGGAGCTTGGAACCCATAGATATATATTGTGTCCAGTTATATAATTAAATATTAATTATTATAACACAAACAAAATTGTAAAAATATTGAAATTGACACACATAAGAATTCAGGATAGCTTGGTGCTACTGGGCCTCAAATATCGAGCCTGGAACCCATAAATATATACTCTGTCCAATAAAATAATTAAATATTAATTATTATAACACAAACAAAATTGTAAAAATATTAAAATTGACACACATAAGAATTCAGGATAGCTTGGTGCTACTGGGCCTCAAATATCGAGCCTAAAACCCATAGATATATACTCTGTCCAGTTAAATAATTAAATATTAATTATTATAACACAAACAAAATTGTAAAAATATTAAAATTGACACACATAAGAATTCAGGATAGCTTGGTGCTACTGGGCCTCAAATATCGAGCCTGGAACCCATAGACATATACTCTGTCCAATTAAATAATTAAATATTTAATTTATAAAACTAAAACAAAAATAATCTTGTTTAATTTACAGTAGACGACATGGACGTGCCGCCTGTGCATCCTGGACCTTTCTCGGATGAGATATTAGTGTTACATGGCGATCATAGGTCCGTCTACGTATGGGATGGAGCGCTTGTGGAGCAGACTCTCCACACCAGGAGAGTTGACGACGTGTGGGACTTTATCAGGGAGAGAGGTTTTCATTCCCGCGTAGTCCAGCGCCTGCGTGATGCGGGCTTCTACAGGATTTTTGAGATTGGGCGGCTGCAGCTCGACTGGTCTCTGATCACGGCGTTGATAGAGCGGTGGCGACCTGAGACGCACACTTTCCACCTGCCCATTGGCGAGGCCACAATTACGCTTTAGGATATTCAGGTTTTATATGGGCTGCCTGTTGATGGACTGGCCGTTGCACTGCCACGGTATATGAGATCTATGACGTGTGCCCAGTATTTGGACTTGCTGCAGCAGTTTACTGGTTTCAGGCCACAGGGTGAGGCAACTTTAGTGGGCAGTCGCATTTCTATGACAGCTATTAGACAACATATGGAGGTATTGCACCCCGACATCACCGGCGAGACACAGGATCTACATATTCACCGGTACACGAGGTTGGCGCTGCTCCTTCTTTTTGGGGGTGTCTTGTTCCCGAACACTTCGGAAAATCTAGTGAGTATGCGATTTCTACATCATCTTCAGCAGCTAGATGAGTTACCCCAGTACAGCTGGGGTGCTGTTGTTCTCGCTTACCTGTACAGGAGTATGTGCCGGGCTAGCATGGGGGCCCAGAGCGGCGTATGTGGTTTTCTACCGCTTCTACAGGTGACAACATAATCGAATACTCTGTTCATTCTATATAGTCAAAATGACTCTTAAATTTTACGTCAACCTTGTATGTTAGGTTTGGGCCTGGCAGCGGTTCCTGCCATTGCAGCAACCTCTAACACCATTAGCTCCGGATGTAGCACCTCCATTTCTCCCTCTAGATAGGAGGTGGGTTCTCCGGCGTGGAAACTACCGAGGCACTGATGCTCATCATAATCTCCCCCTTGTCAGGGATGTGTTGGATATACTGGAGGCCGCACAGGTAAATATGTACCTAAACTTACTTGTTATAAATTCAATTGTATTGTGCATACTCACTTTTATGTTATTATTTGATAGTTCATCTGGACTCTATACAACGACGAGTTGATAGTTGGCCTGTCCGATTATTGCTCTATCGACCGACTGATTTGGAGCACTTCCGTCCCGCTGATGTGCCTCGATGTTGTGGAGCATCATGCCACAGAGCGGGTACTCTGCCAGTTTGACCGTCCGCAGACTATACCGAGGGAGCCTACACATTATCAGCGGGATGATCGTTCGAGGGTGGACGATGCATTTGTAGCATGGCTAGAGGCGCATGCCCATACTTGGGACCAGCGAGAGGACCCGATTCCGCCCCCACCTTCACAGATCCAGGCGGGCGACTATTGAGATGTATACGTCCTGGTACCGCCGTCACACCCGACTGATGATCGGGAACCCCGTTCATCAAGCTGGCGGTCGATACAGACCATACGCCGGGAGGCACGAGGCACTGGTATGTTTTTTTTGGAACCCATTCTTATAACTGCGATATAACGTTATGTAATTAATATTTTAAATGTTATGCAGGCTATTGGTCATCATTTAGTCTACCGGTTGGGACTGCAGATGCAGCAGCATGACGACTATCCTACAGTCGATGAGTATGGCCTGCAGGTGGTAGAGCTAGCTCTCCGGACACTGCAGCGAGCCAGAGAGAACGAGAGGTTAGATCACGCTGCTGAGTATGTGGCGCCAGAGCAACACCATCGAGGTAGGCTTGTCGCACGAGGCAGGGGTCGGGCACGAGCCAGGGCTGCCACACGAGGCAGGGGTGCCCCACGAGGTCGTGGGGGACGGCGTTGAGGCACCTGTTGAGGCACCTGATGAGGATCTTGGAGATGATCAGAAGGGTTACATACCTCAGCAAGACGAGCCGTCCAGCAGTATGCCGTCGTACAGCCTTCAGCTGGAGCTGCCAGCATCGTAGGTCACCCCATCAGATCCATTGTTGATCACGGGTACATTCGCCGGAGATGTAGAACAGTTCTTTTCAGGTCCATCTACCGCAGCCGAGGATCGGCCGACCCGAGACGTGGATGGTGGGCGCAGGTTGAGTTTTGGCTCATCCCCGGCGGTTGCTGCAGATCTATCACAGGCGCAGGTATGTTTGTACTACTATTAAATTTTAATTTGTTTCTTTTCCTTATTTATTTGCCATAAATTAATTTTTTATTTTCTAATTAAGGCTTCATCCCAGCCCATCACGGAGGACAATTTATGCGATGATGCGGACACCACGGATGCTTATATTCAGGAGCCCGACGAGACCATGGTAAGAAAATGTTTTTGACTTAACACGTACATTACTAATATACATTTTCATATACTAAGCTTACTAATTGTTTTGTAGGTTGCTGACGGACCGACGGCCCCTTCTACCGATCCTGCCATCTCTACTGACGATCATGGTGCAGCGCATCCTTACATAAAGAGGCGACTTGATGAGGATGATCCTGATAGTGTACCCGGGCGCCAATGGATGCGCCTCAGGCCAGCGGCTGCATTGAAGCACACAGACTGTGGGACACATTGATTTATGTTTTCTGTTTGTATTTTATGTAAATAATACATTATGTAAATAATGGCAAGAATTTTATTTTAACACAATTTGAACAACAATTTTATTTTAACACTACAACACAAACACAAACATAGAAAACCTAACATAACATAAATTCAGTACAACAAATGAAAACACATGACACGGGAAACATAAAGATACACTACTACACTCAACACGTACATGTCACTGTTTAGTCACGAACAAACCTCTCCGCAATCTGTTTGAATGTCATCTGGACCATGGCAGTGACAGGCAATCCACGTGCAGACTTCAATAAGCCGTTGAATCACTCCGACACATTTGTAGTGACGGCTCCCCATCGTTTGCCACCATCAGCATGCAATGTCCACATGTGAAGCTCATGTCCCATCAGCCAAGTACATGCTCGTGGATCAATCTGCCGGATCGCTTCCATGCGCCTCGTGAATTTGCACTGCTGGTGCTCAGTTGCAGCCATCCACATTAAATCATACAAGGCCTTGTCGTGATATTTCTTTTGGAAATTGGCCTTCAGGTGCCTCACAAAGTAACGGTGTTATGCATAGGGTTGCTGTCATTCAGGCAAATGCCGTATGGAACTTAAAATACCACCTTGTCGATCAAATATTAGACAAATACCTGAACGCTGTTTGACAACTGCTCCTTCAAGTGGTTCAAAAAAGCGTCCACGTCTCTTCGCTTTTATTGGTAGAAATGGCAAAAGCTAGTGGAAATATTTGTCCGTTGGCATCTACTGCAACTGCGATCAAAAGCTTAATATCATACTTTCCATAGACATGAGTACCGTCTATGGAAATTACCGGACGACTATGCACAAAACCATCAATTGCTGGTTTAAATGACCAGAACACATAGTTGAAAATATATTCGGGTCTGTCCGGACTCCGCTCACGCCTCCATTCAACAACAGTCTCGGGGTTAAAATGTTGCACTGCGGCCATGTACCTGGGTAAGAGATGAAAATGACTTATCCCAGTCACCATAAATAATTTCAAAAGCACGTTTGCGCCCGAGATATGCCTTTCTTTTGGTTATAGTACACCCATACTCCTGGTGGATGGCTGTAATACACTTTTTAATCTTGAACCTAATGGACACTTCCAAGTATGGAATCAAGACAAGGGAAATCAAGTCTACTTCCAAGTTAAAGTGATTCTCATTGAATGTGTCCATTTCACATCTGTGGGTGCAAATATATTTACCCACTTTCCATAATCCTGATTTTTTCTTGCTGGCACGCGACATCCAGTGACAACCCATGCCGCCGGACAGGGATACTGACTTCGGTATTGATTTGGTGTCGGGCACCCAACCCATTTTTATTCCACCGTATCGTATGGAACCGGCGAAGTTAAAGGAATTGAGGGAACAACTTCAAGAACTCCTTGATAAGGGTTTATTCGGCCTAGTGTGTCACCTTGGGGTGCACCAGTTCTATTTGTGAAGAAGAAGGATGGCACTATGAGAATGTGCATTGACTACAGGCAGTTGAACAAAGTCACAATCAAGAACAAGTATCCTTTGCCTCGTATTGATGATTTATTTGACTAGCTTTAGGGAGCGAGGGTGTTCTCCAAGATCGACTTGAGGTCAGGGTATCACTAGTTGAAGATTAGGGACTCAGACATTCTTTAGACAACTTTCAGGACCCGATATGGTCATTATGAGTTCCTTGTGATGTCTTTTGGGCTGACCAATGCCTCAGTAGCGTTCATGCATTTGATGAACATCGTGTTTCAGCCTTATCTCGACTCGTTTGTTATTGTATTCGTTGATGATATCCTGGTGTACTCTCGTAGCCAGGAGGAGCACGTTGAGCATTTGAGAGTTGTATTGCAGTAGTTGAGGGACGAGAAGCTTTATGCTAAGTTCTCCAAGTGTGAGTTTTGGCTCAGTTCAGTGGCTTTCTAGGGGCACGTGGTGTCCAGTGTCCAGTGAGGGTATTCAGGTTGATCCGAAGAAGATAGAGGCGGTCCAGAGTTGGCCCAGACCGTCCTCAACCACAGAGATTCGTAGCTTTCTTGGTTTGTCGGGTTATTACCGTCAGTTCGTGCAGGGCTTCTCTTCTATTGCATCGCCCTTGACCAAATTGACCCAAAAGGGTGCTCCTTTCAGGTGGTCGGATGAGTGTGAGGCGAGCTTTTAGAAGCTCAAGACTGCCTTGACCACAGCCCCAATATTAGGTCTGCCATCGGCTTCTGGTTCATATTCAGCATATTGTGATGCTTCTCGGATTGGTATCAGGTGTTTTTTGATGCAGGAGGGTAGAGTGATTGCTTATGCTTCGCGTCAGTTGAAGCCCTATGAGAAGAACTACCCTGTTCATGATTTGGAGTTGGCTGCCATTGTTCACGCGTTGAAGATTTGGAGGCACTATCGCTATGGTGTGTCTTGTGAGGTGTTTACTGATTATCGTAGCCTCCAGCACTTGTTCAAACAGAAGTATCTCAATTTGAGGCAGCGGAGATGGTTGGAGCTGCTAAAAGACTATGATATTACTATTTTTTACCATCCTAGGAAAGGCCAATATGGTAGCCGATGCCTTGAGAGAAATCAATGAGTATGAGTAGTCTTGCATTCCTTCCTATTGGTGAGAGACCCCTTGCAGTTGATGTTTAGGCCTTGGCCAATCGGTTTGTGAGATTGGATATTTCGAAGCCCAGTCGGGTCCTAGCTTGTGTGGTTTCTCGGTCTTCCTTGTTTGATTGCATCAGAGAGTGCCAGTAGATGATCCTCAATTGCTTGTCCTCAAGGATAGGGTTCAACACGGTGATGCAATAGATGTGATTATAGGTGATGACGGGGTATTGAGGATGCAGGGCCGGATATGTGTGCCTAATGTAAATGGTCTTTGGGAGTTGATTCTAGAGGCGGCCCATAGCTCGCGGTATTCCATCAATCCGGATGCCGCGAAGATGTATCACGATTTGACACAACACTATTGGTGTAGGAGAATGAAGAAAGATATAGTGGGGTTTATAGCTCGGAGTCTCAACTGTCAGGAGGTGAAATATGAGCATCAGAGACCGGGTGGTTTGCTTCAGCAGATAGAGATTGCAGAGTGAAAGTGGGAGCGGATCACCATGGATTTCGTAGTTGGGCTCCCACGGACTTTGAGGAAGTTTGACGCTATTTGGGTGATTGTGGATCGGCTGACCAAGTCTGCGCACTTCATTCCTATGTTTACTACCTATTCTTCAGAGCGGTTGACTGAGATTTACATCAGGGAGATTGTTCGCCTTCATGGAGTGCCAGTTTCTATCATTTTAGATAGAGGCACGCAGTTTACATTGCAGTTTTGGAGAGCCGTGTAGCGAGAGTTGGGCACTTAGGTTGAGTTGAGCACAGCATGTCACCCTCAAACGGACGGACAATCCGAGCGCACTATTCAGATATTGGCGGACATGTTACGCACTGGTGTCATTGATTTTGGGGTTCATGGGACCAGTTTCTGCCGCTAGCGGAGTTTGCTTACAATAACAGTTATCAGTCGAGTATTAAGATGGCTCTGTATGAGGCTTTATATGGGAGGCGGTGTAGATATCTAGTAGGCTAGTTTGAGCCGGGTGAGGCTAGGCTTTTGGGCACAGACTTAGTTCAGGATGCATTGGACAAGGTGAAAGTGATTCAGGAGCGGCTTCGCACAGCACAGTCCAAAAGAGTTATGCTGACAGAAAGGTCCGCGATGTATCTTATATGGTTGGGGAGAAGGTTCTATTGAAGGTTCAACCATGATGGGTTTTATGAGGTTTGGAAAGAAGGGCAAGTTGAGCCCTCGGTTTATTGGGCCGTTTGAGGTGCTTCATAGGATTAGGGAGGTGGCCTATGAGCTTGCTTTGCCACCTAGCTTGTCAGGAGTACATCCAGTATTTCATGTTTCTATGCTCCGAAAGTATATCGGCGATCCGTCTCATGTCTTGGATTTCAGCACGGTTCAGTTAGATGGTGATTGACTTATGATGTGGAGCTAGTGGCCATTTCGGAGCGTCAGGTCCGAAAGTTGAGATCAAAGGATATAGCATCAGTGAAAGTGCAGTGGAGAGGTCAGCCCGTGGAGGAGGCTACTTGGGAGACCGAGCGGGAAATGCGGAGCAGATATCGACACCTATTTAAGACTCCAGGTATATTTCTAGACTCGTTCGAGGATGAACGTTTGTTTAAGAGGGGGAGAATGTAACGACCCCTCCGGTCATTTTGAGAGATGCAGCCCCATTCCCCATATTTCTGCTGCATTTGTGTTCTTTATCTGTATTATGTCTTACCGGGTCAGTTGGTTCGGGTCCGGAGTGGCCTTAGAGTAAATTGAGACACTTAGTGTCTTTTGTGAAGGCTTAAGTTGAGAAAGTTGACCGGATGTTGACTTATGTGTAAACGATCTCGGATTTGAATTTTGATGGTTCTGTTAGCTCTGTTAGGTGATATTAGACTTAGTAGCACATCCTAAATGTGATTTGGAGGTCCGTAATAGAATTAGGCTTGAATTGGCGAAAGTTGGAATTTTTGAGATTTTGGTCGGCGGTGGAAATTTTGATATCGGGGTCGGAATGGGATTTTGGAAGTTGGAATAGGTTCGTCGTATCATTTTTGACTTGTGTGCGAAATTTGAGGTCATTCGGACATGGTTTAGCGGGTTTCGGCATCATTTGTGGAATTCGGAAGTTTAGAAGTTCTTAGGCATGAATCCGAGTGTGATTTGGTGTTTTGATGTTGTTTTGAGTGATTCGAAGGTTCTACTAAGTTCGTATGATTTTTTTGGATATGTTGGTATGTTTGGTTGAGGTCTCGAGGGCCTCGGGGTGATTTCGGGTAGTGATCGGAGAGTTTGGAGTTGGAAAAATGCACCTGACGCACCTGCGGAGTGGGAACTGCAGGTGCGGCTTGGTTCCCGCATCTGCATTGATCGCAGATGCGGTCAGTTGATCGAAGAAGCGGAGTCAGGTTTTTTAATGAAATTCCGCAGAAGCGGAACCCTCTTCGCAGATGCGGTTCCGCTGGTGCGGAAATGGGACTGCAGGTGCGGTTTTGCTGGGCAGAAAAACCCCAGCTCGAGGTTTTATTCTCCATTTTCGATTGTGGATTTGAGGAACTTGGAAGAGAGGCGATTTTTGATGGATTTCAAGGAGCAATGTTGGGGTAAGTGGTTCTAACCTATTATGGTATAAATTTCATGAATCTATGGCTTTACTCATCATCTAATTGGGAATTTGAGCTAGAAATTATGGAATTTAGGGCTTGAAAATTGGAGAGTTAACTTTGAGGATTTGAGTGATCATATGAGGTCGGATTTTGATAAAATTTGTAAGTTAGACTCGTGAGTGAATGGGCTTTCGGGTTTTGTAACTTTTGTCGGATTTTGAGACCACCCAGGGGCCGGGTTTGAGCGAATTTCGGGATTTGGCCTATAATTTGGTATTTTTCTTGTGGAAATGGTTCCTATAGCCTATATTGATCGTATTGTATTGCTTTTGGCTAGATTCGGGGCGTTCGGAGGCCGAGTCGAGAGACAAAGGCATTGCGGAGTAGGAGTTTGCTTGGGTTATGGTAAGTAACGCTTTCAAACTTGGTTTTGAGGGTTCGAAACCCCGGACTACGTGTTATGTGGTTAATATAGAGGTGACACACAAGCCAAGTGACGGGCGTGCACCATGAGAATCATGAACTGGTTCATTCTGTGGAACCTTTTAATGACTCTTTCTTGGTTATATCCGTGTTTCCATAATGTGATAAAGTAATTGAGTTGTAAAGCATGTTAGATATCATGTTAGGGCTTCACGCCGATACTGTTGGGACCCCTAGTGGTCGTTTCTTGCTATCATTTCACAGATTTCACTGTTATTTCTTACTTAGTCATAATCATATATTTCGTATTATATCTCAGTCTCAGTTGTTATTATTGGCATAGCATATCATTGTTCCGGGCTAGTTTCCATGACATTGTGAGCCCGTGGGTAAGATTGGAGAGTGTTGATTGAGTGAGGCCGAGAACCTGATTATGAGCGACAGTTATGGGGTTGGGATGCACGCCGCAGTAGTTATATTGATTATGATAGCACTTGGGTCGTAGGAGCCGCTCCGAAGTCTGCACACCCACAATGAGCGCGAATGATATTATTGAGGGATAGATTTCACTGGACATGGGTTCGTCTGAAGTATTGATATCTGGAGATGGATTTCTCCACGGGGTTGGATTACCCCTTTTCCTCGGTACCGAGTGACTTATAGTCAGTGATAAGTATGTTCCGGGATGGATTTCCGTGGGCCGGACGGCCATATACGGTACCAATTGGTTGAGTGTTTATATATATACCTGGAGATGGATTTCTCCATAGGGTTGGATTACCCTTTTTCATCGGTACTGAGTGACTCATAGTCAGTGTTGTATATGTTCCGGGATGGATTTCTCTGGGCCGGATGGCCATATCTAGCACTGAGTGGTTGAGCACCAGAGAGTGGGAGCACATTGTGCATTTCATACAGTCGCTACATCGGCATGTAGAGGAAGTTGAGTTATATATTTTAAACTGTTCAGATCTTTATTTACCTTGTTACTTTGAGCTGTCTATTTAACTGAAAGCATGTCTAGGTTTCTGTACGTTGTTTCTATTGTATCTGATGAGGTTAAGTTCGTAACTACCATTTAGTCCATAGTTTGGAATCATTACATACTGAGTTGGTGCACTCATGCTACCCCCTGTACCTTGTGTTTAGATTCAGGCACTTTTGGGCCCAGTGGCGGTTGTTGATCGAGGCTTCAGGCTTAGGAGATTATCGAGGTATCTGCACGACGTTCGCAGGCCTTAGCTCTCCTTCTTATTCTCCAGTTGAATTTTAGTTGCTTCTTTAGACATTGTAACAGACTATGTATTTTACCTAGACGCTCATGCACTCAGTGACTCCCTGATTTTGGGCTGGATTGTATCTTATCTTGGAATTTCTTATGTTTCAATTAGTTTCTTTAAATGTTAAAAGCTTCCGTTGATGTTGTCAACTTATTGTTATTATATTGGTTATTGAGTTGAGGCTGGCCTAGTTTCACGATAGGCTCCATCCCGACTGGTCAGGTTTTGGGTCGTGACAAGTTGGTATGAGAGCCTAGGTTCCATAGGTCTCACGAGTAATGAGCGGGTTTTGTAGAGTCTTGCGGATCAGTACGGAGACGTTTATACTTATCTTTGAGAGGCTGCAGAACCCTTAGGAAACTTCACATTCTTGAATTCTTATCGTGTGAATCTGTTGATGCTGGTAACTAATTTTTTGTTATTCTATTCTCTTACAGATGGTGAGGACACGTGCAACCGGTCAGGATGGATAGCCACCAGTGCCACCAGTTGGGGCCACGAGAGGCCGAGGTCGCAGTCGAGGCCGTGGTAGGGGCAGGGATGTAGCCCACACAACAACTAGGGCAGCACTTGCAGATCCACTAGTTGCCCCAGTACAGGATCAGGTTCCAGTTGTGGATGCACCAGCGGGACCAGCTCAGGCACCAGTTGTGCCCTTCTTTAGACATTGTAATAGACTATGTATTTTCCCAATACGCTCATGCACTGAGTGACACCCTGGTTTTGGGCTGGATTATATCTTATCTTGAAATTTCTTATGTTTCAATTAGTTTCTTTAAATATTAAAAGCTTTCCTTAACGTTTTCAACTTATTGTTAGTATGTTGGTTATTGAGTTGAAGCTGTCCTAGTTTCACGATAGGCGCCATCACGACGGGTCGGGTTTTGGATCGTGACAGTCACCCCCAATTTATAACGACTTTTAGTTAGTTATATGCCTGCTTGTTTGATAAAGAGTTTATCCGAAAATTCTTTTCTTTATATTTTAGTGTACCCTTTCAAAATAAAACCCTAAACTATTTCCACTCGTCTGACATTCTCCATTTGGACATACGTTTTAATTTATATTTTTTGTAACAGTTTTTAGGACGTTTTGAACCGTGTAACAGAAAATGCTTATGGACAACTTAATCTATCTAAATAATAATTATTTATTTACTAGTATCAATTTCAACATATCTATTTAAACACGTAATGATCATTGGCTTAATTTCCTGGATCCTGGAATTCACTTATTTATAAAAGTTAAATTTCAACACTTGGGGTGCGTTTGGTATGAAGGAAAATGTTTTCCACGAAAAATGTTTTCATGAAAAATGAGTGAGTTTATCACTTATTTTCCCTTGTTTGGTTGGTAAGCGAAAAACTTTTTCCAGAAAATATTTTCTAGTATTTAGTTAGAGTGGATAAAACATTATTAGGAAAATAATATTTTATGGCACTCTGCTCAACCAACCTTCCCCAAAATCCTCATGTTTCCTGTACTCCTTCCCCCTCCAAGACTCTACTTTCTTTCAAGAATTTATTATTCATTTCAAATTCACAAAAACCCAAAGGAAATAATGTGCTATTTTACCTTTTCACAAGAACAACGTTGAAATTTGAGCTCGATAACAAAAAAGATAATACTTTTTTTGTTGAAAAAGAAAGTATCATTTTATAACTTGAAAAGAAATTACTCATTTTGTTGAATGAAAGAAAATACTTTTTCTACATCATGAAAAAAAATACGTACTTGGTTTGTTGAAATGAATGAAAATGCTTTTTGTACATCATGAAAAGAAAGTATTCTTTTTGTTGAATGAAAGAAAATACTTTTTCTACATCATGAAAAAAAAGACGTACTTGGTTTGTTGAAATGAAAGAAAATACTTTTTCTACATCATTAACAAAAGTATTGGTTTTGTTGAAATGAAAGAAAATACTTTTCTATATCATGAAAACAAGTACTCGTTTGTTGAAAAAGTATTTTTTCTGTTTCAGGAAAAGAAAAACTCAGTTTGTCGAAATGAAAGAAAGTATTTTTTCTATATCATGAAAAGAAAATACTCGTTTGTTGAAATGAAAAAAAAAACTTTTTCTACATCATGAAAAAAAGTACTCAACAACAACAATAACGACAACCACAAGCGGGGTCTGAGGAGCGTAGTGTATATGCAAATCTTACCCCTGCCCCGAGGGAGTAGAGAGGCAGTTCGCGATATACCCTTAGCTTAAGAAAACGAAAAGAGACAATATATCAGTACCATCAACAGAAACCATAGAAAAAATAACAACATCATAATAAACAGGAAATGGATGAAAAGCAAAAGCAATAACCAGTAAATAAGGTCCGACGCTATGAAAACGGAAGAGTAGTATGAACATAACATTTACCGCAACTAGTCTAAGACAAAATCCTATCAGATTATCCTCAAACTGGTACGAATTAGAAATATGCTCAACTACCTCCTAACCTACAACCTTAATGCTCGACCTCCACAGCTTCCTATCAAGGGCCATGTCCTCGGAGATATGAAGCCACACCATATCCTGTCTAATCACCTCTCCTCAATACTTTTTAGGCTGCCCTCTACCTCTTCTCATACCCAACAAATCCAACCGCTCGTACCTCTTTTACCGGGGTATCTGGGCTTCTCCTCTGTACGTGTCCGAACCATCTGAGCCCCGCTTCCCGCATCTTGTCATCTATGGGAGCCACGCCCACCTTCTCTCGAATATCTTCATTCCTAATCTTATCCATTCAAGTGTGACCCCACATCTACCTCAACATCCTCATTTCTTCTACTGTCATCTTTTGGATATGTGAGTTCTTAACTGGCCAACACTCAGCCTCATACAACATGGCTGGTCTAACCACCGCTCTATAAAACATACCTTTGAGTAGCGGTGGTACTTTCTTGTCACACAAGACTCCAGATGCTAACCTCTATTTCATCCACCCACCTCAATACGGTGTGTGACATCCCGATCTCCCCATCCCCCTGGATAACTAACCTAAGGTACTTGAAACTGCCTCTCTTGGGGATGACCTGCATTTCAAGCCTCACATCCATGCCCGCTTCCCTCGGCTAGGTGCTGAACTTGCGCTCAAGGTATTCCGTCTTAGTCTTGCGCAACTTGAATCCCTTGGACTGAAGGGCATATCTCCAAAGCTCCAACCTCTCGTTAATCCCGCCTCGCGTCTCATCTATTAGAACTATGTCATAGTGAATAACATACACCATGGCACCTTCCCTTGAATATGGTGTGTCAGTGCGTCTATCACCAGGGTAAATAAGAACGGGCTGAGCGCAGATCCTTCGTGTAATCCCATAATAATCGAAAAATGATCTGAGTCGCCTCCTGCTATCCTAACCCGAGTCTTAGATCCATTATTCATGTACTTAATTTCCCTAATGTAAGCAACCAACACACCTTTAGCCTCTAGGAATCTCCAAAGAACCTCTCTAGGATCCTTGTCATACGCTTTCTCTAGTTCAATGAACACCATGTGCATATCCTTCATCATATCCCCGTACTGTTCCACCAACCTCCTAATAAGGTGGATAGCTTCTGTAGTAGACTGACCCGGCATGAACCCGAACCGATTATCGGATATAGAAACTGTCCTTTTCACCGTCGCTTATACCACCCTCTCCGGATTTGAGGAACTTGGAAGAGAGGCGATTTTTTGATGGATTTCAAGGAGCAACGTTGGTGTAAGTGGTTCTAACCTATAATGGTATAAATTTCATGAATCTATGGCTTTACTCATCATCTAATTGGGAATTTGAGCTAGAAATTATGGAATTTAGAGCTTTAAAATTGGAGCGTTAACTTTGAGGATTTGAGTGATCATATGAGGTCGGATTTTGATAAAATTTGTAAGGTTAGACTCGTGAGTGAATGGGCTTTCGGGTTTTGAGTGATTTTCGGGATTTGGCCTATAATTTGGTATTTTTCTTGTGGAAATGGTTCCTTTAGCCTATATTGATCGTATTGTATTGCTTTTGGCTAGATTCGGGGCGTTCGGAGGCCGAGTCGAGAGACAAAGGCATTGCGGAGTAGGAGTTTGCTTGGGTTGTGGTAAGTAACGCTTTCAAACTTGGTTCAGAGGGTTCGAAACCCCGGACTACTTATTATGTGATTAATATAGAGGTGACGCACATGCCAAGTGACGGGCGTGCACCATGAGAATCGTCACCTGGTTCATTCTATGGAACCTTTTAATGACTCTTTCTTGGTTATATCCGTGTTTCCATAATGTGATAAAGTAATTGAGTTGTAAAGCATGTTAGATATCATGTTAGGGCTTCACGCCGATACTGTTGGGACCCCTAGTGGTCGTTTCTTGCTATCATTTCACAGATTTTACTGTTATTTCGTACTTAGTCATAATCATATATTTCGTATTATATCTCAGTCTCAGTTGTTATTATTGGCATAGCATATCATTGTTCCGGGCTAGTTTCCATGACATTGTGAGCCCGTGGGTAATATTGGAGAGTGTTGATTGAGTGAGGCCGAGAACCTGATTATGAGCGACAGTTATGGGGTGGGATGCACGCCGCAGCAGTTATATTGATTATGATAGCACTTGGGTCGTAGGAGCCGCTCCGGAGTCTGCACACCCACAATGAGCGCGAATGATATTATTGAGGGATGGATTTCACTGGACATGGATTCATCCGAAGTATTGATATCTAGAGATGGATTTCTCCACGGGGTTGGATTACCCCTTTTTCTCGGTACCGGATGACTTATAGTCAGTGATAAGTATGTTCCGGGATGGATTACCCTGGGTCGGACGGCCATATACGATACCAATTAGTTGAGTGTTTATATATATACCTAGAGATGAATTTCTCCATAGTGTTGGATTACCCTTTTTCTCGGTACTGAGTGACTCACAGTCAGTGTTGTATATGTTCCGGGATGAATTTCCCTAGATCGGATGGCCATATCTAGCACCGAGTGGTTGAGTACCTGAGAGTGGGAGCACATTGTGCATTTCATACAGTCGCTGCATCGCCATGTAGAGGAAGTTGAGTCATATATCATAAACTGTTCAGATCTGTATTTACCTTATTAATTTGAGCTGTCTATTTAACTGAAAGCATGCCTAGGTTTCTGTACGTTGTTTCTATTGTATCTGATGAGGTTGAGTTCGTCACTACCATTCAGTCCATACTTTGGATTCGTTACATACTGAGTTGGTGTACTCACGTTACCCCCTGTACCTTGTGTTTAGATTCAGGCACTTTTGGACCAAGTGGCGGTTGTTGATCGAGGCTTCATGCTTAGGAGATTATCGAGGTACCTGCACGACGTTCGCAGGCCTTAGCTCTCCTTCGTATTCTCCAGTTGAATTTTAGTTGCTTCTTTAGACATTGTACCAGACTATGTATTTTCCCTAGATGCTCATGCACTCAGTGACACCCTGGTTTTGGGCTGGATTGTATCTTATCTTGGAATTTCTTATGTTTCAATTTGTTTCTTTAAATGTTAAAAGCTTCTGTTGATATTTTCAACTTATTGTTATTATATTGGTTATTGAATTGAGGCTAGCCTAGTTTCACGATAGACTCCATCCCGACTGGTCGGGTTTTGGATCGTGACAAGTTGGTATGAGAGCCTAGGTTACATAGGTCTCACAAGTCATGAGCGGATTTTGTAGAGTCTTGCAGATCGGTACGGAGACGTTTATACTTATCTTTGAGAGGCTGCAGAACCCTTAGGAAATATCACATTCTTGAATTCTTATCGTGTGAATCTGTTGATGCTGGTAACTAAATTTCTTTTATTCTATTCTCTTACAGATGGTGAGGACACGTGCTACCGGTCAGGATGGACAGCCACCAGTGCCACTAGTTGGGGCCACGAGAGGCCGAGGTCACAGTCGAGGCCGTGGTAGGGGCAGGGATGTAGCCCACACAGCAGCTAGGGCAGCACTTGCAGATCCACTAGTTGCCCCAGTACAGGATCAGGTTCTAGTTGTGGATGCACCAGCGGGACCACCTAGGCACCAGCTGTGCCCTTCTTTAGACATTGTAATAGACTATGTATTTTCCCTAGACGCTCATGCACTGAGTTACACCCTGGTTTTGGGTTGAATTATATCTTATCTTGAAATTTCTTATGTTTCAATTAGTGTCTTTAAATGTTAAAAGCTTCCGTTAATGTTTTCAACTTATTGTTAGTATGTTGGTTATTGAGTTTAAGCTGGCCTAGTTTCACGATTGGCGCCATCACGACGGGTCGGGTTTTGGGTCGTGACAGTTACCCCCAATTTATGACGATTTTTAGTTAGTTATATGCCTATTCGTTTGATAAAGAGTTTATCCATAAATTTCTTTTCTTTATATTTTAGTGTACCCTTTAAAAATAAAACCCAAAACTATTTCCACTCGTTTGACCTTCTCCATTTGGACATACGTTTTAATTTATATTTTTGGTAACAGTTTTTAGGACGTTTTGAACCGTGTAACAGAAAATTCTTATGGACAACTTAATCAATCTAAATAATAATTATTTATTTACTAGTATCAATTTCAACATATCTATTTAAACACGTAATGGTCATTGGCTTAATTTCCTCGATCATGGAATTCACTTATTTATAAAAGTTTAATTTCACCACTTGGGGTGCGTTTGGTACGAAGGAAAATATTTTCCATGAATAATGTTTTCCTGGAAAATATTTTCATGAAAAATGAGTGAGTTTATCACTTATTTTCCCTTGTTTGGTTGTAAGTAAAAAACTTTTTCCAGAAAATATTTTCTAGTATTTGGTTCGAGAGCGGAAAATAATATTTTATGGTACTCTGCTCAACCTACCTTCCCCAAAATCCTCATGTTTCCTGTACTCCTTCCCCCTCCAAGACTCTACTTTCTTTCAAGAATTTATTATTCATTTCAAAATTCACACAAACCCAAAGGAAATAATGTGCTATTTTACCTTTTTACAAAAACAACGTTGAAATTTGAGCTCGATAACTAAAAAGATAATACTTTTGTTTGTTGAAAAAGAAAGTATCATTTATAACATGAAAAGAAATTACTCATTTTGTTGAATGAAAGAAAATACTTTTTCTACATCATGAAAAAAAATACGTACTTGGTTTGTTGAAATGAAAGAAAATACTTTTTCTACATCATTAACAAAAGTATTGGTTTTGTTGAAATGAAAGAAAATACTTTTCTATATCATGAAAACAAGTACTCGTTTGTTGAAAAAGCATTTTTTCTGTTTCAGGAAAAGAAAAACTCAGCTTGTCAAAATGAAAGAAAATATTTTTTTCTATATCATGAAAAGAAAATACTCGTTTTGTTGAAATAAAAAAAAACTTTTTCTACATCATGAAAAAAAGTACTCAACAACAACAATAACGACAACCACAAGCAGGGTCTGAGGAGGGTAGTGTGTATGCAAATCTTACCCCTGCCCCGAGGGAGTAGAGAGGCAGTTCGCGATAGACCCTTAGCTTAAGAAGACAAAAAGAGACAATATATCAATACCATCAACAGAAACAATAAAAATAATAATAACATCATAATAAACAGGAAAGCAATAACCAATAAATAAGGTCCGATGCTATGAAAACGGAAGAGTAGTATGAACACAACATTGACCGCAACCAGTCTAAGACAAAAGCCTATCATATTAGCCACAAACTGGTACGAATTAGAAATATGCTCAACTACCTTCTAACCTACAACCTTAATGCTCGACCTCCACCGCTTCCTATCAAGGGCCATGTCCTCGGAGATATGAAGCCACGCCATATCCTGTCTGATCACCTCTCCTCAATACTTCTTAGGCCGCCCTCCACCTCTTCTTATACCCAACAAAGCCAACCGCTCGTACCACTTTTACCGGGGTATCTGGGCTTCTCCTCTGTACGTGCCCGAACCATCTGAGCCCCGCTTCCCGCATCTTCTCATCTATGGCCACCCACATTCTCTCAAATATCTTCATTCCTAATCTTATCCATTCAAGTGTGCCAGCACATCTACCTCAACATCCTCATTTCTGCTACTGTCATCTTTTGGATATGTGAGTTCTTAACTGGCCAACACTCAGCCTCATATAACATGGCTGGTCTAACCACCGCTCTATAAAACATACCTTTGAGTAGCGGTGGTACTTTCTTGTCATACAGGACTCCAGATGCTAACCTCTATTTCATCCACCCACCTCTATACGGTGTGTAACATCCCGATCTCCCCATCCCCCTAGATAACTAACCTAAGGTACTTGAAACTGCCTCTCTTGGGGATGACCTGCATTTCAAGCCTCACATCCACGCCCGCTTCCCTCGGCTCGGTGCTGAACTTGCACTCAAGGTATTCCGTCTTAGTCTTGCTCAACTTGAATCCCTTGGACTCAAGGGCATATCTCCAAAGCTCCAACCTCTCATTAATGCCGCCTCGCATCTCATCTATTAGATCTATGTCATAGTGAATAACATACACCATGGCACCTTCCCTTGAATATGGTGTGTCAGTGCGTCTCTCACCAGGGTAAATAAGAACGGCTGAGCGCAGATCCTTCATGTAACCCCATAATAATCGAAAAATAATCTGAGTCGCCTCCTGCTGTCCTAACCCGAGTCTTAGATCCATTATTCATGTCCTTATTTCCCTAATGTAAGCAACCAACACACCTTTAGCCTCTAGGAATCTCTAAAGAGCCTCTTTAGGATCCTTGTCATACGCTTTCTCCAGTTCAATAAACACCATGTGCATATCCTTTTTCATATCCCCGTACTGTTCCACCAACCTCCTAATAAGGTGGATAGCTTCTGTAGTAGACCGACCTGGCGGATATAGAAATTGTCCTTCTCACCGTCGCTTATACCACCCTCTCCCAAACTTTCATGGTATGACTGAGTAATTTGATGCCCCTATAGTTGTTGCAACTCTGGATATCACCTTTATTCTTGTACAACGTAACCACTGTACTCCACCTCCACTTATTTGGCATCCTCTTCATCCTGAAAATAACATTAAACAGCCCCAGTCAACCACTCCAAAACTTCTCTACCTAACACCTCCAAAATTCTACCAGAATTTCATGTAGCCCAGTAGCTCTTCCCCTACTCATCTTACGCATAGCCCACACAACCTCCTCAACCTTGATGTGCCTACAGTACCTAAAGTCACGGTGACTCACGGATTGCCTAGTTCTCCTAGCACAATATCCCGATCCCCTTCTTTATTTAGAAGTTTTTGAAAGTAAGTCTGCAATCTCCGCTTAATATGGGCCTCTCCCATCAATACTCTACTGTCCTCGTCTTTGATGCACCTCACTTGGTCCAGATCGCAAGCCTTCTTCTCTCTTGCCTTGGCCAGCTAGAATAAAATCTTTCTCCCCGCCTTTGACCCCTAGTTCCTGGTTTAGACAATCAAAAGCCGCAATCTTAGCCTCCGTGACCGCCAGCATCGCCTCCGTCCTATCTACCTTATACTCTCTCTGTTCGCTCTCCTCTCCTCCTCGCATGTGTTCCCTACTAACTTCAGGCACGCCACCTTCTTTACTTCCACTTTACCTTGGACCTCCTCATTCCACCACCCATTGGATTTTAATTTTGCTAGAGTAACCCGTCGAGACCACTAACACCTCTCTCGTTGTCTCCGTTATACTGGCTGCCATCGTCGACCATTTATTGCTCGCATCCCTACTACTTCACCAGGCTCCCATAGCCGATAACCCCACTTCCAACTGCTGATCTGTATCCTTAGTCAAGTCTCCCCACCCGATCCTCGATCGTCCTCGTGCAGACATCTTCTTCCTCTTTACCATGATACTGACGTCCATCACCAAGAGCCTATTCTGTGTCGCGAGGGTCTCACCCGGGATAACCTTACAATCCTTGCACAACCCTCCGTCACACATCCTAAGGAGAAGATAATCAATCTGAGTCTTTGCCACCGCACTTTGGAAAATAACCAAATGCTCATCCCTCTTCAGAAACTAGAGTTCACAATCACCAGCTCAAATGCCTTAGAGAAATCCAACAACGAAGTACCTCCTGCATTCCTATCTCAAAATTGAAGCCGCTATGCCCCTCGCCATAGCCACCTGCAGTCGACCCAATATGTCCATTGAAATTCACTCCTATAAATAACCTCTCAGCAGCCGAAATATTACGCACAACCTCATCCAACTCCTCCCAGAAGCGCCTTTTAACCTCCTCATCCAAACCCCCTTGTGGTGCGTAAGCGCTAACGACATTTAGAGTGCACTCTCCAAATACCAACTTAATAGTCATTAACCTAGTATTCCCCCGCCTAACCTCTACCATAGACTCTTTGAGTTCCCTATCCACCAAAATATCTACACCATTATTACCCTTCAGGACTTCAGAGTACCACAGCTTATCCCGTCCGCATCCTTCGCCTTCGATCGTACCCACCTAGTTTCCTGGACACATGCTATATTGACCTTCCTCTTCTGGAGAATCTTCGCCGGCTCTATTGACTTACCCGTCAATATACCTATGTTCCATGACCAAATTCTCAACCTATAGGCTCCCTTGTTCCCCTTACCTCCCCCTTGTCCCCTACCACCCTGAGGTCATGACCTTACTCTACCATCCCAAACTACAACCACTATACATATAACAAACTAAGGAGAATCACTAACTTACAATAGACAAAAAGACCAAACTAGGAGAAACCAAGTTGTATCTACAAGCATGCTAATTGCATGATTTAAACTAATGCGAACTAAAAAGACAACAATTTAACTAAAACAAAGAAGAGAAAATAGGAAAGCGGGAGGTACCAACTCCCAAGAATAGAACCTAGAAATTGTCTAGGTGTACACGACAGTGTTATGGTACCTGGCACGATCACGTCCAACTTTTCAATGCCACTTATTGACACTCGCCCTGATTGCTCTCCTACGTTTACACGGGCTTCCCGCTCGTCTCCAATAGCCACCGAGTATTACCTGAAAGACACACAAAACACCCAAGAACCAAAAGAAGGGGCGGTTGTTGTTAGATCTAAGTTGATTTCAATAATGCAAAATAACCAATTACTCCTTGTGTGCGGGAAAAGTTTTTGAGCAATAAATACAACGACAACGACAACAACAACAATAACAACAACAACATACCTTGTATTATCCCATACCGTAGGGTCTAGTGAATGTAGTGTGTACATAGACCTTACCCCTACGTTGTGAGGATAGAGAGGTTGTTTCCAATAGACCCTCGACTCAGGAGAGCATAAGAACCACATTCTGAGCTATATAATGGAAGGCATAAATAAATCAAACGAAAAGGAAAGAGGAGTGGAAGAATCAATCAAGGGAGCTGGCAAAATCAATCAAAAAGGATATCATAGGAAGGATCTCAATCAAAGAAGGTCAATGGCACGAAATATTATGTTAAAGATACTCCCACTTAAATATGTCAATCGAAGCATCAATCAAGGGATTTGGCAACGGGAATATTCTCTCATTAAAGAAAGAATTGTTTTAAGCCCATGAGTTAAAGCAAATCCACAGAAGAATTAATCTTGGAAAGAATCGATTTGCGATTCCTTTTTGAGTACAACTGCCTTGGGTTTGTAATCTCTCAAAAAGTCATACAAGACATGAAGGCCTCAAGAAGTATAAATGCCTACAGTACCAGCCTCGAAAAGACATACTTTGATCAAACCAATTTGAATCTCTTTGTTCTAATTCAAACAAACACTGTAGTTTGTTTTAGATTTCTTATGTAAGAAAGAAGAGAAGAGAGAGAGAGAGAGAGAGAGAGAGAGAGAGAGAGAGAGAGAGAGAGTGAGAGAGAAGCACTGGCGAGGCTTTGTATCAACTATAGAGAGAAGAACAAAGTGACAAAAGCTGTTGGTGTATAACAACAAATCCTTCGGAAGATGGAGTGATGAAGATAGTTTAGAACACGAAGAAATAGCAAATCTGTGCTTAATGACTATCCTGGAAAATGGCATTAACAAATACTCTGGTTGCTGGACTGATGAAGATACATCACACAATAAATGCAAGGAAGATACTGAAAACTATTTCATGACACAAGGTGAAACAAGCGAGTTAAGAACCTATAAATGTGATATATGTAATGAATTGCAGGATATTTGTGACCTTACCCTAAAAGAGTCTCAAAAAATGCTAAATGAACGATGGAGACTCAATAGGGAAAAGAAAGACTGGGAACTTAAGCTTGAAGTTTGAGAAATTGAAAGAGACGTACTTCAAGATGAAGCAATTGCAAATGTAACTTAATGGCATGCGCAAATCCACTAGTCACAGTTCTGTCAAGTCTAACTAGGCAACTTACAAGTCAACTGGAAAGAGACTTGTTAGAACTGAGTCCACAAGCACTAACACAAGTGGTAAATCAAAAACTGGATCAACCCCTATGTGTCATTACTGTAACAAATTTGGACAAAAATATTCCTTTTGTGGATTTGGTAAATATAATGTTTCAGGATGGATTTGGAAACCCAAAAATAATCCTGATTCTAGTAGAACTAATCAACAAAGACCCAAGCAAGCTTGGGTACCTAAAAGAAGGTGACAATTCTATTTTGCAGGAACACCACAGAAAGAGCTGCAAAGAAAAATAGTATTTAGACAGTGCATGTTCAAGTCACATGGCGGGTGACAAAATCTGTTCAAAGAAGTCACAAAAATAAATGGTGGAAATGTCAAATTTGGTGATGATTCAAAAGAAAAGATAGTTGGTACTGGTACAGATCCATTTGGAAATAACTGTGATATTACAGAGGTATATCTTGTAGATGGACTAAATTACAACCTTTTGAGCATAATTCAGCTATGTGATTCGGGATATCAAGTAAAATTCAAGAAAAAAGGATGTGCCATTGAAGATGAAACTCGTAAAACCATTCTTCCAAGAAAAGGTATGGAAATGTTTATATTCTTGATGGCATTGAAAATCTTGATATTCATATTTGTCTAGCATCCAGATGTGACGATCCATGGCTTTGGCATAAAAAACTTGGTCATGCAAGCATGCATCTAATTGAAAAACTCTCCAAGCATAATTTAGTTATTGGTCTTTCAAAACTCAATTTTTCTAGAAATCATGTATGTGATGCACGTCAGATTGGTAAACAAACTAGAAACTCTTTCAAAATCAAGGACATTGTGTCTACTACCAAGCCTTTGCTATTGCTTCATATGGACTTGTTTGGACCCACTAGAACTGCCAGCATTGGAGGTAAACAATATGCTTTTGTTATTGTTGATGACTACTCATATTTTACATGGGTAATTTTCTTATCTCATAAAGATGAAGCATTGAAAAACATGGAGATTTTATGCAAAAGAATTGAAAGAGAAAAATGGTAAGTTATCACAACCATTCAAAGCGATCATGGAGGAGAGTTTGAAAGCAGATCATTTGAAGATTTCTATAACAATCAAGGGTATACCCATAACCTCTCAGCCCCGAGATCACCCAACAAAATGGGGTAGTTGAGCGCAAGAATCGAACTCTACAAGATATGGCCAAAGCGATGATATTATATTTGGTAGTACTAATATTCTTTTGTGCAAGGATTTCTTGAACATCATGCAAAGTGAGTTCGAAATGAGTATGATGGGAGCGCTGACATTTTTTCTTGGACTTCAAATCCATCAACTAGAAAGTGGAATATTCATCTGCCAAACTAAGTATACAAAGGAGTTGATTCAAAAATTTGGAATGAGCGATGCCAAATCAATTGGAACTCCTATGAGTCCCTCTACAAGTTTAGACAGGGATGCACTGGGAAAATCAGTAGATGAAACCAAGTATTGTGGAATGATTGGATCTCTATTATATCTAATGACTAGTCGACCAGATATCATGTTAAGTGTTTGTAAATGTGCCAGGTTTCAATCACCTCCTAAGGAGTCTCACTTAACTGTAGTAAAGCAAATAATTCGCTATCTCATTGGAACCATCTCATACAGACTTTGGTATCCTCGCTCTAACAGTTTTGAACTTGAAGGATTTTCAGATGTAATCTTGCAGGTGAACAGAAGACATAAAAAGCACAAGTGGAACTTGTCAATTACGAGGAAAAGCACTAATCTCCTGGAACAGTAAGAAACAAGGATCGGTAGCTCTTTCCACAACTGAGGCAGAGTACATCACAATTGGGCAATGTTGTACTCAATTACTCCGGATATCTTATCAATTGGGTGACTAAGAATTATATTTTAAACCTGTTCAAATATTCTATGATAATTATAGTGCTATTTGTCTATCAAAGAATTCTGTGCATCATTCTAGAGCTAAGCATATAGACATTAAGCACCATTTAATTAGAGATCATGTTCTTAAGGGCAACATAGAATTGTTGTTTTTAAGTTCCACTAATCAATTAGCAGACATCTTTACAAAACCCTTGCTAGAAGACAAATTCTGTGCATTACGAGACTTTCTTGGCATTATTTCCATAAACCCATAGTTTTGTGGAATTTGTGATATTTTTAATTATTACCATATCTTAGTCTAAATATTTCTTTAAGTGTGTAAGTTGCATTAATTGCGTGTCTGGTACTTTTCTGTTTTCACATTTTTTCACACCTTTTCAGAGACCGGTCAATCATAGCGTCTCTATGACGCCTTTTCATCTGTACTCTACCGCTGTTTCTCATTCTTTTTATGTCCAAAATCCTTTCAATCCCTCTCACGTTGTTTGTATCTCCACTCCTCTGTTCCAAACCCTACCATGGCGAAGAACTCCAAAAACCCCTTTGCTTCAACCCGAAAAAGCACTCGCTCCAGGGCAAAACCCTCCTCTCAACCTCATGAACCATGCAAACTAGGATCCAACCATTCTGAGGATTTTACCACCTCTTAGGACCTCTCAGATGATGCTCGTAGTCTCAGCGAAAAATCTCTAGGAAAACGACCCATGGTAGACCACACGGAAACCTTCACTCCCCAAAAGACCAAAACTGATCTCTCCAAGAACAGGATCCTTCTCTACCTTCTACCAGCGTGATACCTTCCTAGTTTACTGTCTTCTGACTAAACACAAGGTCAAGTTGTCTTATTGGGTCATCGCTTTTATGATAGAAAGGGCCGATGATCCCATAAGTCTTCCTTATGGTATGGTTGTTACCCATCTATTAGAAGCCAACAACATATCCCTTGTTGACCAACCATATATCACTGTTACCAAGTCTTACAACTCCAGGAGATTTTCTAGCATCGGCTATATCTCTGTAAAAGGAGCATGTGTCAAGAAACAAAAAGGTGAAACCAAGACTATCCCCTCTGACTCCAAGGCAAAAGCCTCTATGTCTCACTCTAGTGCAAGTGTTCCTGACCTCTTAGAAAAAGTTGTCTCCATCAATGAAACATTGTCTGTCCTCAAGGACTCCTTAAACTCAATGCAAAGCAAGATTAAGGATATGCATGGAATGGTAAAGGAAACATGGTATGATGTGTCCAAGATTTGAGTGCAGATTCTCAAGACTGCAGAAAAAGCAGTAAGGGCCTTCAAGGAGATGCACGATAGAATTGATAGGGTTTTTGTCACAATGAATGCCAGCTTTGATCGCCTTAAGGAGGCAATCTGCAACACCCTCACTTACTTTTTGCATCGCTGATATTTGGTTGTTTAAGGTAATTATTTACTTTGTTTTGAGACTGATGATTCAGTCATGGGTTGTACTATTTGAACAAATATTTATTTTCTGCCTACTTTTATTTTTGTTGATGACAAAGGGGGAGAAATAGTAAGCAAGCGTAAGGTTCTGTGTTTTTTTCTACAGATGTTCTGTTTGCAGACATCATACGGTATACAATTGAGGGGGAGTCGACTACAACTGAGGAACAACAGAATGTCCAACTGAGGTGGAGTCGACTAGACATATCTAACAAGAAACTTAGATTGAGGAGGAGTTGACTACAACACACTCAAGGCACCCGATCAACAGGGATGCTTTTTCATTGTTATTTTGTCACCATCAAAAAGGGAGAGATTGCTAGTTCTAAGTTGATTACAATGATGCAAAATAACCAAGTACTCCTTGTGTCCAGGAATAGTTTATGATCAATAGAATGGAAGGCATAAATAAATCAAATGAAAAAGAAAGAGGAGCGAAAGAATCAATCAAGGGAGATGGCAAAATCAATCAAAAAAGATATCATAAGAAGGATCTCAATCAAAGGAGGTCAATGGAACAAAATCTTCTGTTAATGATTCTCCCACTTAAAGACGTCAATCGAAGCATCAATCAAGGGAATTGGCAACGAAAATATTCTCTCATTAGAGGAAGAATTGTTTCAAGCCCACGAGTCAAGGCAAATCAACAGAAGGATTAATCTTGGAAAGAATTAATTTGAGATTCCTATCTGAGTATAACTCCCTGGGATTTGCAATCTCTCAAAAAGTCATACAAGACATGAAGGCCTCAAGAAGCATAAATACCTACTGCACCAGCCTCGAAAAGACATACTTTGATCAAACCAATTTGAATCTCTTTGTTCTACTTCAAACAAATACTGTAGTCTGTTTTAGATTTCTTGTGTAACAATAAAGAGAAGAGAGAGAGAGAAAAGAACACTGGTGAGGCATTATATCAACTATAGAGAGAAGAACAAAGTGACAAAAGTTGTTGGTGTATAACAACATCAACCCATCTGTATTAACCTACTTCATACTTGAAAGATATCAACCTTGCTATATGAGATTCACTCTAAATCCGAACCAGTATAAAACATACTATGTAATTTACTTTCTACAATTTATCTTCTATATTATGTTCCAGAAAAGCCCAATCGACTAGAACGCAAAATAGTCGACTACCTCAAAAAAGAAAAGCAAAATTATAATTCACCCCCTCTTGCACTTTCAGTTGTCACCGCTATCACTGGTGATGCCCCAACAGAAGCAAAGAAGAGAAGAAAAAGAGAAAAAATAAACAGTGAGGCGTAATGGCCAAATAGGCTAGCACACAAGTAAAAAGAAAAAGGAAAAGAAGAAAGAAAGAAAGGGAGAAGGGATCGACGGGGAGGGGACAATAAGAGGAGGGCACTGCAGTCGCTGGAATAAAGGTCACCGGTGGGACAACACTCACCAGAGTAGACCTTACTGCGAGGGTTGGGGGTAGAGAGAAGAGGAAAAAGAAGGAAGAAGAAAGAAAGAAGGGAGAGAAAGGAGTGGTAGAAGAGAGAGGAGAGAGGGAGGGGTAAGGGGTGGTCAGAAGTCTTGCCTGGTTGCCAGCGTCGCTGCTGGTAGGGTTCCGACTAAAGATGACCGTTGGCACTACAGTCGCAGAGAGGGCGAGAGAGAGAGAGAGAGAGAGAGAGAGAGAGAGAGAGAGAGAGAGAGAGAGAGAGAGAGA